>NC_133665.1:29708559-29971757 GCF_037893015.1 Macrotis lagotis | reverse complement strand
CATGTGGAAAAATTTTCACCATTTTATCTTGCTATTCTATTGAAAAAAGTCTTTATTTTGAATTAATTACTCTGTTTTTGGTAAAAGAAACAGTGAGGTCTTACGGATTTTGAGTTTGAAAAGAATGGACCTCAAGGACAGATATGAAGTGGATATTTTGACAAGGGGGTCCAAGACCACAATGAACCAAGCTTTAGAACATAATTGGTGTCCCACTGAATCTATCCATGCCAAGTGGGCTAGGGAAGATTTTGTCATCTGTTTCTCAGAGATCCACTGTCTTTTGGGGAAGATCAGTGGAAAATTGTGGGTTTATCATAATTCCCCAGCTTATATGGCTAATTCAGTTTTACATTTGCTTTTTAGTAATTAGTTTTTGTAATTGTATAATTTTTTAAAAGTATGCTCAGTATCCAGTAGGATGTGAGTGCCTTTAAGATTTGCCCATGTATTTGTCTGTGTGGAGGATGGAAGGAGTTTAGGGAGATGGAGTTATTCTTTCTGTCAATAAAGTCATGAAGCACAGAATATTGGCTTCATGAGATGCTTTGCTGAAGAAAAATAATCTGATATCAATCAAACTTCCAACACTAAGACTTATGAATTTAGCTAAGCTATTCATTAGAATCTGCCAAAGTGTGACTGGTGAAAGATGATGTGACTGAAGGAACTTCACTGCTGCAATTTGTTACCTCTCCATCATGCTTTACTGTAGTTTGAAGATTTCACCGTCTTGTGACTAAATTTTTGGTTATGAGTATGTGTGCATATATGAAATTATATAGCCTACATCAGCTAGTCAAGTCTGGGAAAAATACTGGAAATTTTGGAAGAGGAAAATGAGAATGAGAAATAATGTGCTTACAGTATAATATAGGATCCTCTGCACATGCCATCTCTTAATACTATCACTCTGTGCTATCATTCTAAGAAAAAGCATTATGGAATTGTGGATAAGAGACCTGCCAGTCAGGAAGTCATAAAGATTTGGGTTCAAATATAGGATGTAACCAAGAGAAAGTCACTTGATCTCTATGTGTCCAGGTAAGTCTCTAAGACAGTAAATGGTAGGACAGTCACTCATCTGCATTATTAGAAGTTTCCTCAACAAGATTTCCTAGCCCATGAAGACAGTCATCCTTAAACTTATTTTTTTGCTACTAGCATGCCATAATGAGTCACATACAGTATATAATAAAATAGAGTCAAAAGACTTGTAAATGCAATTTACCTGAATAAAGATATTTTTGGTTCAGTTTAAGATCTTATATGCTTTGAGGTTGCTGCATGTGTGTAATGGGTAAGTTTTGTTTATTTTGTGCATGCTATACTGACTGTAGTTGTGTATGATGATGGATAAATAAAATTATTTGTAAACTTTATTTCATCTGCAATAATAGATGATACTTTACAGATAATAATCTGTAATAACAGAATAATTCCATGGAGTACTTAGTGAAATTTAAAGCATTATCCTTTGAGAACTTGATTTAATAATTTGATATAGAAAGTTTCCCAATCCATATTGGTGGAGGGTGGGTCCACACAGGGAGTTTCTTACATTTATCAAATCACATGTCTTCTCCTTCCCCACCAAAAAACTCTGTAGGCAATAAGTGGATGCCTGCCTTCTCCAGCCTGAGGTCATAACAGGTAAGATTCAAATGAGACATTGAATCCATGAATAGCTATTGTCCTAGAATGATGTATTATATTCTTATTTCCTTCTGGCTACCCCATGCTTAAAGGTTTGTGCTGTAAATATCTTAATCTAAAGCATTCTCTAATGTTTTTTATTGGACAACCCAGATGTTTCAAATAAAATGGGCTTCAATGAGTGTGAGAGTACACCGTCAGCAGTGAATAGATGGAGGTGAGGGGGGGAGTCAAGGTGTGGTGAATAAAGAATTGATGACATATTGATCCCTGAATGTGGAATTAATAATGTTCAAGAGCAAAGGAGAATTGAAAAAGTGATCTTTGAGGGCTAAAACTGTGACAAGGCTAGGGAAAGTCATCATAAAACTGAGAACAGGAAGACTCTAGAGCAACACAAGTCTAGGGCTGTCAAGACTCATCTTGGATCTCAACCTAGAAGGGAAGTGTACCAATATCTGTATTGGTCCCAAATGAAATTTCTTTAATCTTAGTCCATGGCGGGGGAGCCAGCAAAACATGCAGACCTAGTAGCAAAGATGATCCAAAATCTTTGTGGATACCCAAGATAAAATCTTTTGCTCCCTGAGAAACCACACATATAAGAGCAATACTGTTGCTTTTATATGTGTGTGTGTGTGTGTATACACACACACATAAACATATACATACATGTATGTATAAATGTATACACACACACACACACACACACACACACACTCTGTAAGACAGTTTCCCATTCTAGGGATAAACACTTTGGACTCTTCATCTGCCTACAATGGCATTAGTTATCATATAAATACATCATACCATGATCTTCTCAGGGCAATCTATAGTGGAAAGATTAGAGTATTTTAGGGAAGTTCCAGAGTATGAAGAGTCTTAGAAGGCACAAGCAAATTGGTACTATTCCTACAAGCTAACTCTGACACTGATTGGTCATCAGGCAAGATTTATGGTGATCACAGAGGCCAAGCCCTGTTTTAATACCAGGAAGTATAGGAGATAAAAAACAAGTCTCAGTTTTATGTTTCAGAACTAGCTGTAGGAAGTAGAATAGGAAGATTTAGATCAAGAAAAACCACACAAGTGACCTCTTGTGCATAAGAAAGGGATGGTTGTGAAGAGAAATGATTAAGGTTTGCTATTATATCATAGCTTTTTTTTTAAAAAAATAGCTAATTATTATAAAGAGCTTTAAAGTTTGAAAAGAACTTTTAAAATATCTCATTTGATCTTCAGCAACTCTGTGAGGCAGGTACTATTATTCCCCATTTTACAGATGAAGAAACAAGACATAAGGAAAATAAGTCCCTTATCCATTGACTTTCACAGCTAGTGATCATCAAAGGATAAATTAAATTTGGATTTTCCCCATATTTAGTCCAGTACTCTATCTGTTGTATCATATAGTTGCCTAGGCTTTGGGGGGATCTCAGGAAAAGTTATTTAAACATATCTATTAAAAATATTTTGTCCTGGTAGCTAGGTGGTGCAGTGGATAAAGCACCAGCCCTGAAGTCAGGAGTACCTGAGTTCAAATCCGATCTCAGACACTTAATAATTACCTAGCTGTGTGGCCTTGGGCAAGCCACTTAAACCCATTTGCCTTACAAAAACCTAAAAAAAATATTTTGTCCTTCATTATTAAAGAAGATCATGACATCAGGGAAGTAATGCCATGATAAATACATGGATTGGATTTGTGTGAGGGGTGTCTGTGCTAAGTCCCCAGACTCACTTTCTCCTCCAGAGCCATTTGGGTCCAGTGAAACAAATATGAATCAGGGTAACTGGAGATGGCCCTGGATGTGGGGCAGTCAGGGTTAAGTAGCTTGCCCAAGGTCACATAACTAGTGACCAGCAAGCATCTGAGGCTGGATTCAAACCCCCATCCTCCTGACTCCATCACCAGAGCTCTATCCACTGTGCCACCTAGTATGTAAAAAGTCAACAAAAAAGAAAAACAATGATCTACAATTATTTTTATGACTGTTTTCCCTAGCAGTGGAGCTATTACATTTGAACTCTGAGTGCTTAAAGATATGGTGATATAGGATCATAGATTAAGAGTCAGAAGATACTCTAGGTCATCCAGTACAATTTCCATTTTTACAGATGAGGAAACTGAAGCTTCAGAGAGTTTAAGTGACTTCAAAGAAGATTCCACTCATCATTAGTGCATGGAATATGCATACATTCATAGACAACACAAGATTCAGTAGACCTGAAAAATGAATAGCTCTTGTTGTGAGAGAACTCAGCAGGTATAGTATCCAAATAGCAACCCTTAGTGAAACAAACCTAGTAAATGAAGACCAGCTTACTGAAGTTGGAGCTGAACACACATTTTTCTGGAGTGACCACAGTAAAAGGGAACACCATGAAGGTTGGGTAGGTTTTGCAATCAAATCTATGGGCAGCTAGATAGGGTAGTGGATGGAGCACTGGCCTTGGAGTCAGAGGGAACTGAGTTCAAATCTTGACTCAGACACTTAATAATTGCCTAGCTGTGTGATCTTGGTCAAGTCACTTAACCCCATTGCCTTAAATAAATAAAATTTTAAAAATATTTAAAAAAACTTAATCTAGAGAACATTCTCGAATGCCTACCAAAAGGAGTAAACAACAGGTTCATGACAATGAGATTGTCACTTCCAGGAAAATTCCATGCCATATCATCAGTGCCTATACTCCTACCATGACGAACACTGATGAAGTTAAAGAAAAAACTTTATGAAATCCTGGAGATACTTATCAATAATATACCAAAAGAAATCAAGCTTATAATTTTGGGTGACTTTAATGTTAGAGTAGGCTCAGATTATCAGACATGGCAGGGAGTCCTCGGGAGGAAAGGAGTTGGTACAGCAATAGTAATGGTAACCTTCTACTGAAAACTTGTATATACATGACCTCATCACAAATACTATCTTCCATTTATCTAAAAGCAATAAAACTTCCTAGATGCATCCTCATAGCAAATACTGGCATCTATTAGATTATCTGATTGTAAGGAGAAGAGACAGGATGTGGGAGTGACAAAAGCAATGTTTGATGCAGAGTGCTGAACTGATTACAGATTCATTCTCTCTAAGCTAAATATTCATTCAATCAAAGTGGTGACCTCAAGGCAAAATGAATGCTAGAAGAATTAATGTCAAGACTGTGTCTCTGAGCGTGAACAGTTTGCTGCTAATTTGGAGGGAAAACTGAACCAACACACAGTTGGCAACAGTGGAGTAGAAAAAGAATGGGCAGCTTTCAGAGATCTGATGTAGAGCACTGCATTTGCTCATCTGGGCCAGAACACTTGCAAACACCAAGACTGGTTTGATGAAAATGGTGGTGAAATACAGAAGCTGCTAAATGAAAAAAGAGAACACTACAGGATTTACCAACAGGATAGTTCATCCATTTCTAAGAAGGCAGCAGTTAATCCTATCAAAAGTAAAATACAAGAGAAGTTTAGAGAGGTGCAGGACTCTTGGCTCAAAAAGAAGGCAGATGAAATTTAGTTTTATGCAGACAGTAACAAACCAAAATATATTTATAATGCCCTGAAGGATATTTATGGGTAAAAGACTTATGGTGCATCTCAACTACTTGGTGCTAATGGATCCACATTGATTAACAATAGGGACATGATCCTAGAACACTTCCCTAGTGTGCTTAACAGACCATCATCAATCAATGCAGAAACCATTGAACAAATTGAAGCCAATCAGTCCCTAGCTAAACTTCCAACTGAAGAAGAGGTTTTGCATGTCATTAGTCTTCTTTCAAGTGGCAAAGTACCTGGTACTAATTTTATTCCAGCTGAGATCTACAAGGTGGGGGGGGGGGTCCACTGTTCATCCAAAAAGTGACTGAAATTTTCTAGGTTATATGGCATGAAGAGGTTATCCCCCCAAGAATTCAAGGATGCCTACATCATCCATCTCTATAAAGATGAAGGGAATAGATTGACTTGTGACAATCACAGGGCTTTTCATTTTTAGTCATTGCTAGTAAGAGTCTTCTTACCAGAAAAGGGTCATCTCCCTTAGAGTCAGTAGGGCTTCAGAAAGGGTCAAGGAACAGTCAATATGGTGTTTGCTCCCCAACAACTCCAAGTAAAATGCCAAAAACAGAGGTCTGTATACTACATCTGTAGATCTGACCAAGGCCTTTGATACCATGAGGGTTTATGGAAAACTATGTCCAAATTGCCTGGAGAAGTTCATCAGTACTGTATGTTAATTTACTGACAGCATGCTTGTCCAGGTTCTGGAGAGTGGACGATGCTCTTAAGATTTCCCAGTCACCAATGTAGTAAAACAAGGCTGTGTCCTTGCTCCCATACTTTTTAGCATGATATTTTCAACCATGTTATCAAACACCTTCACTGAGGTTGAGCATGGTCTCAAGATCAACTACCACACTGATGGCAAATGCTTCAATTTGAAAAAGCTACAAGCCAAAACTAAAGTTGAGGGAATGTTGGTGCATGATCTTTTGTTTACCGATGGCTGCGCACTCGATGCAGCCTCTGAAGCTGAGACACAACAAAGTGTGGATAGATTCTCTGCTGCTTGTGCTATTTTTGGTCTAACAACACCAAGAAAATACAAATGCTCCATCACCAGCACCACATCATCCATATGTGGAACCATAGATTACAGCAAATGGAGAAGTTTTGAATACTGTGGACAAGTTCACTTACCTTGGCAGTGTCCTTTCCAAGGAGGTACATGTTGACAATGAGGTTGACACATGCATTGCCAGAACTAGCTCAGTATTTGGAAGGCTCCAAAAGAAAGTATGGGAGAGAAGAGGTATTAGACTGACTACCAAACTGAAGGTCTACAGAGCCATTGTGCTGACCTCATTGCTATATAACTGTGAAACTGGGACAGTCTACCAGCGCCATGTCAGGAAACTGAATCACTTCCACTTATATTGTCTTAGGAAGATTCTTAACATCACCTGGCAGGAGAAAATATCAGACATTGAGGTCCTTTCTCAAGCTAAATTGTATAGCATTCCAATATTATTATAGAGAGTGTAACTAAGATGGGTTGGACTCATTAGAATGCCAGGGCAAGTGCTTACAAAGAGGTCAGAAGAAGTGATACTGAGATACCCTGAATGTCCCATTGAAGAACTTTAGAACTGATTGTAAAGATAGGAGACACTGGCACAAGACCACCCAGAATGGCATGCCCTCATCAGTGATGGTGCTATACTCTATGAGGAAGGTAGAATTGAAGCAGCTCAAAGGAAACGTGACATATCATATGTAAGTTTAGAGTACCCACCCCAGGTATTCACATGCACCATTTGTGCCCAATCTGTGGTAGAGCATTCCGAGCTCATATTGGTCTGATCAACCATAGTTGGACACACAGTAATTTGACTCAAATATAGTGATGCTATTTGGTTTTCTTCAATAATGAAAGACAAGAACCAACCAGGTGACTTACCTCAGTTTTCACAGGGTGGAAGTGATGAAATGGAGATTTGCTGAACTTATTCAATGAATACTCATTAATTCTGAATCTATAGATTCAGAGCTCTTTACCCCAATCCCAACATATGCCAATTAATAAATTTTTGGTATTTCCTGCATCCTTTTACTAAACTTGAGTTTCTTTTTTGAAATAAAACATTAAACACAAGTGAAAAAGACATGTTGTTATATATATATGTATGTATACACACACAATGAAATGAAGACTCCATCTAAAAGGCAAAAGGCAAAATAATGAAGGTACTCACAGACATGTATTGTTGTATACCATCTACAAATTTGGGTCCAGCTTGTTTTCTCAACTTGATCATTTTTGCAAGATGTTGGAAGGCTACAAATTCATTGAAGAAGGTCTTATATCCTATCAATCCACCAACTAGAAAACTATCTTGCCAGTCAACCCCCATCATGAAAGAAAAAGGCATGAAGACATAGGAACAGATCACCTACAAAAACAAGACCAGAGTATACATACTGATTTCAAGCAGTCATGTTCCCAAAACATTTTGGAGTTCAATTACCTATTAGTTCTTCAAGCTAAGTCTCATACATAATTTCTTTTCTATGGAATATAAAGATATGATTTAATCCAAGTACCTATTTGTCACAAGAAATTAGATTGACATATGACTGCTTTGGTGGGTGTGGGAGGATATGGGTTGGTAACAATGTAGTGTGAAGAGGAAAGAAAAGTTGGAGTTGTAATAAAAATGGTTTAAACATATGGAATTAAATTTAAGGTCCTCCATAATATAACTCTCACTTTTCCCATTTTATTTTGTATTATTTTCTGCTCTAGTCCAACAGGTTGCTAGTTGTTCCCTATCCACAACACTAACTTTTTCCTCTGTGCCTTTGCACAGAGGAAAAAACCATGTATCCTTTTCTTACCTCCCCAGCACTGAATTCCTAACTTTCTCCTGACAATTTCCTACTGATTCCCCTCAACTGCTGGTGCAATTCATGAAGTTATTTTGCAGTACTTTCTTTATACTTATAAATATTCATTAAATTGAAGGTACATATGGAAGAGAGTGGGATACTGGAAGCTTATTCTTTATAGTTGCAAAATATGGTTCTTTATCACAAAGCCTAAAATTTCAAATAATTATTTAACACACTTGAAAACCATATCATTTGAGTGAAAAGGTCTGAAAAAAAGATTTACCTCAAAATTCAGCTGAGGGTAATCAAACATGTTCCCTAGCCAGGAAAGGGCTGAATTCATAAAAGCTAGGAGAGCCAGAAAGGCAATCATGTTCACAGCAATATTTGCCACCAGAGAAATTGAAGATGAGGCTCCATTGCTTGCTGCTTCCAAGAGATTTCTTGAGTCCCTATACCAAGAAAACAGAATTACAACACTAAAGAAGCATTTCTAGGTCAATTGAGGTCAACTCAGTAAGTAGTAGAGATGGCTGAAGTAGAGCTATTTCAGATAAGGAGACCTGCATTGACTAAAAGAGTTGTTGTCTCCATAGAAAGGCTTTACATGAATGTTTTTCCAGAGATATTTTGAGAACTCTATTTTAATGTAATTGATTTCCTTTGTAATCCTATGTACTATATTTTATGCATTTAAAAGTATTATTCTAAAGAAAGGGTCAACAGGCTTTGTCAACCTTCCAGGTCTGGCCAAAAAAAAAAATCCCTCTTTGCAGGATTCTTATCCAGACTCTTGGGACTTCATATTCTAAAGTTTGAAGGAATCCACAAGGTTAATCCCCATATTGTACAGATGAAGAAATAGCTGTTCTCTCTCCTTTGGTTTTTCTTCTTCTTTCTCCTTTAATCAGGTGCTTTTTATAGCTGTTTTGAGAACTCAGGATTCCTTCTCCTACCTCTTCCATTCATTTGTATGACCATCATATCTCAAATGCCTTCTCTCTTTCAACTCTCTTTGGAGATTTCCTTTTCTTCAAGGTCTAGCTCATGTGTTACCTCCTCGGTGAAGAGTTCTCTGTCCAGCTCTTCTCTGACACCCACTTTCTCTTTCCTCAAATTTTGTTTGTTAAATTCTTTGCTCGCATGTCTTGATCCTTTCCCACTTCAGTAAGTTCCTCAAGGAAAGGGACTGCTTCATATTTGTCTTTGTATTCTAAGAACTTCATATAACAGGTGCTTAATACATTTTTTAATCTGATTTGACTTGTTGAAATCTTGGAGAAGGAGAAAGGTGGCAATGAAACAGTGGCCATACAGTTTAATTTGCTTCACAGTCTCTTAGCTGACTTTTCCATTTCTTCTAAATCTAGAGTCATAAACTATTTAAAAAATTATTTTAATTGCTGTTCTAAATGATCTCTCTTCTTCCACCTCCTACCCAACCCAATGGAAAGGCAAGAAATATGCTACCCATTAGACATTAGAATCATAGACTATTAAAGAGAGGCATTATGGTACAATGAAGGGAGTGCTTGAATGAAAACAGCGAAACTTAGTTTGCATCTCAAATTGGCTATTTATTATTTCTATGACCTTGGGCAAATCATTTAACTTTCCTCGTCTCAGTATTGTCATTTGGGGTTGGCTAGAGAAGGGGTTCTTAACCATACACACAGACACACAGACACACAGACACACAGACACACACACACACACACACACACACACACAAACATATGCATGCAGTTTGGTAAAGCACAGGGATCATTTCTCAGAAAAACTATTTTCTAAAGCTTAAAATAAAAAACTATAGGATTACAAGAGAAACTAGCTATCAACTATTATTAAAAACAAGTTCACTTACTCCAAGGTTATATGTGAATCCTTATGCTAGAGGACTTTTGAGATCCTTCCAGCTTTAAATCCACAATCCAGGAAGCAGAAGGGAGAGGAGCAATCCCACAGCCAACTCCCTTATTTCATAGCTGAAGAAAATGTTGCCAAATAATTTGTGAATCTGCATTGTTCTCAGGGTCACAGAATGCAGAGGTGTTAATTATGAAAGAAGTTATTGGATTCCTGAGCAATGAAACCTCCCTGGAGTGATAACTCTAATATTGAACTTGGTGATAAATAGTTTATTTAGTGACACTAATCATGAAATAGACCTGAAATAAAAAGGATTAAAATTGTTTTCTTTGTTCTCAAATAGAAACAATCAGTGGAACTCATTTAATTATTGCTATTAATAATCAGTCAGGTTGCAAGTATTTATCAATAACCCCCTATGTGTCAGACACTGTGATGGACTCTAGATGTAAAAGCAAACAGCTCAATTGCTACCTCCAAATGAGGCATTTTTCCCTGGTCCTACTCCTACCACATCCTGTACTTTGTATAGTTTCATAGGTGTGTATTTTGACTCCCCCCCCCCCCCAACAGACTTTAAGATTCTTGAGGACAGGAAGTATTTCCATTTTGCCTTTGGATTGCCAGTACTCAGTACAGTGTCTGGCACATAATAGGGGGGATAATAAATGATAAAAGCAAACTGATAAATGTTGGAGGAGATGGGGGGAAAATGAGTACACTAATACTCTATTGGTAGGGGTGTGAATATTCTCAACTATTCCACTAAGAATTTGGATGTTATACTACATGGTGCATACATATTTTGTATTGAAATTGCTACACTAACTGTGGTACATGTATGTGATGGAACACTATTGTTCTATGAGAAACCAGGAGGGATGGGAATTCAGGGAAGCCTGGTGGAATTTGCATGAACTGATGCTGAGTGAGATGAGCAGAACCAGAAAAACACTGTATACAATAACAGCAACATGGGGATGATGATCAACCTTGATGGACTTGCTCATTCAATCACTGCAACAATCAGGGACAATTTAGGGCTATCTTCAATGGAGTTCATGCAAGTCCTTCCAGGCTTCCCTGAATTCCCATCCCTCCTGGTTTCTCATAGAACAATAGTGTTCCATCACATACATATACCATAGTTTGTTAAGCCATTCCCCATCTGTATCCAGAGAAAGAACTGTGGAGTTTGCACAAAGACCAAGGACTATTACCCTTAATTTAGGAAAAAACTGATATCTTAATGTCTGATCTTACTATCTCTTATACTTTATGTTTCTTCCTTAAGGATATGATTTTTCTCTCTCATTACATTCAATTTTGATCAGTGGATACCATAGAAACAATGTAAAGACTGGCAAATTGCCTTCTGTAGGGAGTGGGGGGTGGGGGAAAAATTGTAAAACAAAATAAATAAAATCTTTAAGTACAAAAAAAAGAAATTGCTTCACTGTCTATGGTAACTTTTAGGAGGCTATAGTTTCCTTCCTTATCTCTTTTAATGAAATCTATTTTTGCAGCTGCTTTGTCTGAGATAGGGATTGCTACCCCTGCTTTTTTCACTTCATTTGAAGCATAATATATATTTTGCTCCAACCTTTTACCTTTACTCTATATGTTTCTCTCTTCTTCAAATGAGTTTCTTGTAAGCAGCATATTGTAGGATTCTGGTTTTTAATCCACTCTGCTACCCACTTACATTTAAAGGGAGAGTTCATCCCATTCACATTCAAAGTTATAATTACCAACTCTTTATTGCCCTCCATGCTATCTTTCTTCTGTTTATATTTTTCTTTTTTTCACTTTATCTGTATTTCCCAATATTTTGCTTCTGAATACCACCTCTTTCAGTGTGTTTGTCCCCTTATATCCCCTCTATTGCAACAGGTCATTTGTATCTCTACATGTGATGTAATTTACCTCATTCAATCTCCTCCACCTTCCCATCCTCCCATCTCCTTACTGTCCCCTCTTTTTAAGGAAATATTATTTTTAAATCAATCAGTTAAGAGTTATAGACAAGTTACGAGTGTCCATTACTTCAGGCTAATATTCTCTCTAATAGAGTTACAATTCTTAAGAGTTATGAGACTCATTCTCCCCAGGTAGGGATATGGCCAATTTCATCTTATTGAATAAGAGTTTTTTTTCTTTATCCTTTTTTAACTTTTTCATGTATCTCTTGAGTCTCCTGTTTGCAGTTCAAATTTTCTATTAAGCTCAGGAAAAGTTGGAAGTCTCCTATTTCATTAAATGTCCATCTTTTCCCCTTAAAGAGAAGGTTCAGTTTTGCTAGATAGTAAATTCTTGATTGTATTCCAGGCTCCCTTGCTCTTTAGAATATCATATTCTGAACCCTTTGATCCCTTAATGTTGATGCAGCCAGGTTCCACGTAATCCTTATTGTAGCTCCTTGGTATTTAAATTGTTTCTTTCTGGCTGCTTGCAGGATTTTTCTCTCTGATAGTTCTGGAGTTTGGCTACAATATTCCTTGATGTTTTCATTTTGGGATCCCTTTCAGGAGGGGATCAATGTATTTTGCTCTCTGGTTCCATAATATCAGGACAATTCTTCTTCACTATATCCTTAAGTATTACACCCAGCTTTTTTCTCCTCAATGTTTTCAGGAAGCTCAATGATACTTAAACTGTCTCTCTACTTGATCTGTTCTCCAGATCACTTGTTTTGCCGATGAGGTATTTTACATTTTCTTCTATTTTTTTTCTGTTTTTTTGGTTTTAACAGATTCATGTTATCTCATGAAGTCTTTAGTTTCCACAGACTCCAATCCTATTTTTAGAGAAGAATTTTTTCATTTACCTTTTACAACTCCTTTTTCAATTGATCAATTCTATTTTAGAAGTTTTCCATTTTCCCAATTTTTTATGTAAAATAATTATGTTTATTATAATAAATTAAAATACAAAATAAATATCTATGATAGTATGTGTAATGTGTACTATTAAATTTTAAAATAAGACATTAAACAATTACATTATAGCATTAAAATAAAAAATAAATTCTATTGTGTTATACAATATTAAATACAAAGCAACTTTATATAAATGTCAATTACATAAGCTAATTAGTAAGCATTACATTCAATTTATTTACTTTTTTTAATTTTAGAAAGATTTTATTTGAGTTTTCCAATTGTTCCCCCTATCGTGCTTCCCTCCCCACCCCCCATAGAATGCAGTTTGTTAGTCTAAATCATTCCCATAGTATGCATTGGTCTAAGTTGAATGTGATGAGAGAGAAATCATATCCTTAAGGAAGAAATATATAGTATATAATATGGCAGAATTACATAATAAGATAATTTTTATTAATTAATGGTAATAGTCTTTGGTCTTTGTTCAAACCCCACAATTCTTTCTCAGGACATAGATGGCATTCTCCATAGCAGATATCCCAAGATTGTGTCTGACTGTTGCTCTGATGGTATGAGTAGGTCCATTAAGGTTGATCATCACTCCTATGTTGCTGTTAGGGTGTACAATGTTCTTCTGGTTCTGCTCATCTTGCTCAGCATCAGTTCATGCAAGTCCTTCCAGGCTTCCCTGAATTCCCATCCCTCCTGGTTTCTAATAGAACAATAGTGTTCCATCACATACATATACCATAGTTTGTTAAGCCATTCCCCAATTGATGGACATTCCCTCAGTTTCTATTTCTTTGCTACCACAAACAGAGCTGCTATGAACAGCTATGATGGTTTTACCCTTTTCCATAATCTCTTCAGGGTATAGACCCAGTAGTAGTATTGCTGAATCAAAGGGTATGCACATTTTTGTTGCCTTTTGGACATAATTCCAAATTGCTCTTCAGAAAGGTTGGATACTTCACAGCTCCACCAACAATGCATTAGTGTCCCAGATTTCCCACATCCCTTCCAACATTGATCATTATCCTTTCTGGTCATACTGGGCAGTCTGAGAGGTGTGAGGTGGTACCTCAGAGATTTTTTAATTTGCATTTCTTTGATAATTAATGATTTAGAGCAATTTTTCATATGACTACGGATTGCTTTGATTTCCTCATCTGTAAATTGGCTTTGCATATCCTTTGACCATCAGTTGGGGAATGGCTTGTCATTTTTTTAATTTGACTCAGTTCTCTGTATATTTTAGAGATGAGTCCTTGGTCAGAAACACTAGTCATAAAAAATTGTTTCCCAATTTCCTACATTTCTTTTGATCTTGGTTACAGTGGTTTTGTCTGTGCAAATGCTTTTTAATTTAATGTAATAAAAATTATCTGGTTTATTTTTAATGATGTTCTCCATTTCTTCTTTGGTCATAAACTGCTCCAGTTGTGGTTTTGAGAGAATTATTTCCTTTTTGCATTTGGCCAATTGTATTTTCATTTTCTTGTTGCAAGATGATAATTTTCTCTTGCAAAGTGTTAATTTTCTCTTGCATTTGTATTCCCAGTTTTTTCCAATTGATTTTTAAATTCCTTCTTTATCTCTTCTAAGAAGTCTTTTTGTGTTATAGACCAATTCATAGTCTCCTCTGAAGCTTTCTGAATTAGGATCCTTGTCTTCCAGGTAACATTCAATAGACCCCACTTTCTGCTGGCTTTCTTCATTTACCTAGGATCTTGTGTTGGGGAACAGACTGGTTCACAGACCTTTGATGTTGAGATCTCTGGAGACTTTGCTCCCTGGGCTTAGGAACTTCAAGTAGGCAGGCCAGTAAGGGATTCTAGATGCTTTCTCTGGAAAGTCTGTGACCTTGATTAGTGGACCACTCCCTAGGCCTGGTGGGATGGGCCCCCCCCCCCAGGATCCCATTATTCTCGAACAATGTGGGCTGGGCCCTTGGGGTATATAGTTAATCTATTTAATCCTCAATCAGCACTATAGCCCAAACCTGAGCCTGGGGGGGGGGGGCTGTTACTGTGCTTTTTCTGGGAAGAGTCTTTTATTCCCACAGGAATGAGGGGGGAGGGGACTCAACTGGAAACACAGGGATCCCCCTGAAAAACGGAGCTCAGGGGCCCTGGTCTTCTAGATCAGTTGAGCTGACCAATTTATGTCTAGCCACCATACTGGAGCTTTCCTGCCCCACACAGCAAATGCTTCTGCTGCTGTTCTTAAGTTAGCCCATGGGCCTCACCCTGCCACCCTTGTGCTGACTTTTGTTCTTGTCCCTGACTTGGCCCACACTTCCCTGAGACAGATCTTGTAGTAGATGTTCTTCTCCTAGACTCTTCTCTGGGTTTTGTGGATCCAAATTCTGTTAAGAGGCTTGGTTCCTGTTAGTTCTGAGGGAAAGCCAGACTGGCTTAAGATAGTGCCTGGTTTCTTTCTTCCATCTTGGCTGGAAGTCCCAAATAATCTCAATTATTCCAGAGAGCAATTTGGAACTATGCCAAAAGGACAATCAAAATGTGCATACCCTTTAATCCATCAATATCACTAACAAGTCTGTACCCCAATGAGATCAAAGAAAGGGAAAGGGATCTATTTGTATAAAATTGATTATAATAATTCTTTTTGTGGTGGCAAAGAGTTGATAATGGAGGGAATGTCCATCAATTGAGGAATTGCTGAACAAGTTGTAGCATATGATTATCATGGAATACTAATATTAAAGAAATGATGAGTAGGATGGTTTCTGAAAAACCTGGATCTGCAGGACTAGGAGATTATTGTATTCAATAATAACAATATTGTACAATAATCAGATGTGTATTAGTTATTCTAAGCAATAAAATGATCCAAAAATTTTCAAAAAACTTAATGAAAACTGCTATCCACATCCTAAGAAAGAACTGATGGAGTCTGAATGCAGATCAAAGCAACCAATTTCTTTTTCTTTTTTAGCCTGTTTTCTTTCACAACATGATTAATATGGAAATATGCTTTGCATGACTGCATAGGTAAAACCTATAACAAATTGCTTATCATCTTAGGGAGGGAATTTGGAACTCAAAATTATAAAAAATGAATGCTAAAATTTTTTTAGATGGAACTGGGGAAAAATAAAATCTTACTTTGAAAAAATGCTTGTTGACTGAGTGATAAAATAACCAATTTATGCCCTTATATTTGTGCCCATTTTATAAAGGAAGATGTTAAGACATATCTTGAGTTGCTCATATGGCAAATTCCAACCAAGTTCTTTTATTCCCAGTTAAAAAAATGACTGTTTCTTCATTTCTGAGCATATCCCTCCTTATTTTTCTATCCATAAAAGCATTTCTTGTAATAAAGAAGTGTCAATTCAGTAAAACTGGGCATGCATATGTAATGTTAAGCTCCTATAAATTGCCTACTTCTGTGATGAAAGTAAGGCATATTTTCTCCTCTCTTTTTTGAGGCTAAGCATAGTCATTCTAATTACTCAGAGTACAGAATTTTTTGGATATTGTTATTTCTTTTATATGTTATTCTATTCATTAGGTATATTTTTCATAATTCATCAGTTCATATAAGTCTTCTAATGCTGCTAGGAATTTTTTTTGCTATGTACCATTTTTTAATAGTAATCACATTCTAATTACATGAATCAGAACTCATTTAACACCATATTTAATCAGTGGTCATCTATTTTGATTCCAGTTCTATGCATCTTTGAAATGTATTTTGAAGATTATTTTGATGTATATAGGACCTTTCCTACTTTCGCTTCCTTTGAGGAAGTAGAATCTCTAAAGCAAAGGGAATGGACATCTTAGTGATTAAGCATAATTCCAAATTGTTTTCCAGAATGCCAGCTCAGATTCTAGAAGCTACTCAACACCTTAGTTTAAGCAGAATGTAAAACTGAGATATTGAAATTCTCTTGGATATATATATATATATATATATATATATATATATGTGTGTGTGTGTGTGTGTGTGTGTGTGTGTGTGTGTGTATGTATATATTTAAATTTTTCTATTTTCAATGATAAATTCTCTTTTTCTAGCCTTCCCCCTACCAATTAAGATGATAAGAAAAATATGTTATATATATGAAGTCATGCAACACAAATTTTGTCCTTAACCAAATTATGGGGGATGGGGAAGAGAAAACAAGAAAAATAGAGTGAAAGAAAATATGCTTCAATCAGCTGTTCTCTTTATAAAGGTGGATAGCATTTTTTATCTTGAGTCCTATGTAGTTGATAATCCTTACCATACTGCTATTACTACGTCAAATGTTCTCCTAGTTCTGCTTGCTGGATTTTATATCAGCTCATATAATTTTCCTAGGTTTTTCTAAAACCATTCCTTTAGTCATTTCTTAAGGGACAATAGTAATTCATCCAACAAGTAAATTTTTTTCAGCGTTTCCTTAATTGATGAGCACCCCTTCACTTTCCAATTCTTTGTCACCACAAAAAGAGCTACTATAATTATTTTTGTAATATAAGTCCTATTTCTTTTCCTTTTGTCTCTGAAAGATACAGACTTATTAGAAGTACTGCTAGTTCAAAGGGCTCTGTATAAATTATATAGCCCTTTGGACATAGTTCAGATTTGTTATCCTAAATGGCTGGACCAGTTCACAGGCTTCAACAACAATTCATATCCCCTTTTGGAGATATTCTTAAAAGAAGGACACTGATTCCTTTTATGAGCCGTATTGAAATGAATCACATTTCAAGCTGTTATATCTCAAGAATGTGAATTAGAAGTACAATATGGAAACTTCTCTTGGTGAATCAGCAGGCTTCATTATCACTTGGGGCCTTGTCTACAGCATTTGCATGGAAAAGCAAATTATAAGTACTTACTCTGAAAACATTTTGTTCAACATTTCAACTTCTTTTCTGTTTTGTTGTTATGTAATTTTATGCATTTTAGAACCCTATGTTGCTAAATATAAGATAGATAATTATTCATTTCCAGGGGGAATGGGGGAATAGGTATCAGCTCAGTTCATGATGTACCTTAAGTAAAAAAAAAAAGTACCTGATTTGGCTTAAAGGTTTTCCTGGAATATTTTTTTTTGGTGGGGGAGAATTGGGAAAGAGGGCAGGCAGTACTGGTGGAAGACACATGGTTGCTTTTTCAGTTAGCTTTTGTTTCTTGAAACAAAATTTGTCAATTAAAAAAATATTTTTAAAAAAGTCAAACTAACCATTATGAAACAAAGTCTCATTACTCCTCAGCAAAAGGTTCAGTTTAGTGCTCAGAGTCATAGGACCTGGGTTCAAATTCCAATTCTGTGTGATTGTGGACAAGACATTTAATTTCCCTGGGTTTCAGTTTCCTCATTCATAAAGGTGGTGATGGGAGGGGGGGGCAAAGAATGGTTAGGCTAGATGATCTCTGGGATCCCTTCCAGGTTCCAAACTATGATTCTATCTTCTATATATCCTGCAAGAATCTTGTTCTGAGGTGTTCTCAAAAAACATCAAGTTAGTCTATATAAAATAAGAGTCATGGTCTTATGGATATCTTCAATAATTTGAGGAGGATTTGAAGTAAGTTTTCACATATTAATTCAAAGCATGTATTCTTATTTAAAGATCCAGGGAGGGGGTGACTAGAGCACTGGCCCTGTAGGCAGAAGGACCTGAGTTCAAATATGACTTCAGACACTTAATTACCTAGCTGTGTGGCCTTGGGCAAGCCACTTAACCCCACTGCCTTGCAAAAAATAAAATAAAATAAAGATCCAGGGAGATAACAAAACAAATGTAAAGTACTTACAAACCTTAGCATTTACAAAACATGTTAAGGCATACACACACACACGTGTGTGTGTATATATATATCTATGTGTGTGTGTGTGTGTGTGTGTTGTCTATTGTTCAATATCTATTATGTACCAGATAGCTTATAATATATTGTCAGATATGATAAGAATATATTGGGAAAAGAGGTTGATATTAAAACCAAACAAAACAAAACAAAAAAATAGAAAATCTCTATAGAAGTGCCACTAAGATAACTTTAAAGTGGCATGTGTGTCTGTCCTCTGCACATTGGTTATAACACTGGAATAAAATTAACTCAAAAAACTACCAGAAGTCTCAATAAACTGAGGTATAGTCTTTATATGATTATAGTTGATTAATAAAGAATAGAGAAGATAGGGATTATAGTTTTTGACTTTTTTTTTATTTCATCCTCAGGCTAGTACTCATACCAGCCAATTGCCTATAATGTTCCATCTTAAGGAGAAGAGATCTTCAGAATGATCATCACTCTGAGGCATTACAACCTCCTTAATCAAAGAGATTCAGTTAGGCTTACTGTACTGTATTTTCCAAAGCAGGAAATTGGATTATTATGTTTAGAAAGATATTCTGGTTAAGCCTAAGTGATAACTGGAAAAATTAAATGAACCAGAGTACATCATTCCCTGAATGTTCTGGTTAATTGAGATTATACCATTCTTGGAATTTTCCTTTTATTCTTTTCTCCAGGGAAACAGAGCAGAGGAAAATCTACTAGAATAAACAGGTTACATGAGCCTTATTAACTTTTGTGAGAGATGGATGACTATGCCCCTACTTACCCTTTCTCCATTTTCAAGGCATTCTTGAGAGTTATTTTAGGAACTTCAGTCTCAGGCCAAAATAATTTAGCAACAGCCAGAGATGCAGGGGCAGACATCACTGAAGCAGTTAACAAATGTGACGCTGAAACCTGTAATTTCAAATGAAAGAAAATTAGCTGATTTTCTCCATTCATCAAGGCATTCTCTCATAAGCATTAGTCAAGGCAATAAGGTGTTTAGGAAGCTTATTAGAGATAAAGGATTGATGTCATGTCATTTTCTTTCAATAAAAAGTTTATATAATAATGATTGACATTTTATAATACTTTAAGAATTACAAAGTACTTTCTGAATACTATCTCAATCTATCCCAAATAATATTAGGAGATAGGTGCTGCTATCATTACATTCTACTGTTGAGGAAACTGAGTCTGAGAGAGGTTAGGATTGCTCAAGGTCACATGTCTAGAAAGGGTTCTGAGGTTAAATTTGAACTCAGGTTTTCCTGACTCCAGGTCCATTTAACAGCCTATGTTTTTCTTGAGAGATGAGTGGATATAAAATCTCAGATAGGAAGAAGCATAACCTCCATTTAACCTAGGAGTAAAAACTTAGTTAGCTCTGTTAACAATCCAGTTTCTTTGCCAAGAAAATTATGCACAGAATTGGTATGCTATGGTACATGGGTGGGGCTCATGAAGGACCAGACACAAATGAAGGGCGCTATGCACTGAAATCTCAGATCATGTTGTCCCCTGCCTTGGTAAACATCCTATATGACCTCAGGATCAAATGTAAACTTCTTTACTGGCATTTAAAATGCTTCACTGTCTATCTTTTCATTATTTTTCAGGACTTTTAATACATTACTCATTTGTACATTCTATAAAGTTCAACTATAGTGACCTTGCTTGTTTCACACAATTCTCCATCTGTCCTCTTACTTCCCCTGTTCCTACTCCTAAACATAATTCCTCTTTACCTCCCTCTCTTAGAATTCCTGGTTTCCTTCAACAGTCACTTACATGAAGCTGTTGTCACTCTTCCCTTCTACTACTGATGCTCCTTCCCTCCAAATGTATTCATTTTATGTATGTTCTATATATAATAATATATTATCTGTTAAAATGTAAGATCCATGATTTTTGACTGATGGATAATTATTGACCTCACCCCAGTCACCCACAGAAAAATTGGGCCTCCCTACTCTTACAGACTTCTTTCTCTTCCTCCAAAACTGGGGTCTGAGCCATTATGGAAACATGTCAGGCTTCTCAGGTTCATATACACTCCTAGCAGCTTTACTCCCCAAATGAATCTGGTTTTACTTCCACACATTTTTTTCAAATCAGGTGTAACAGAATCTATTAATCAGATAGATTGTGCCAGGTTATAAAGAAAAAAAATGAAATAGTCCCTGTTATTTATTCTAACAAGAAACAAGTACACACACACACACACACACACACACAGAAATATATTCACACATTGGGGAGGTCATAAGGTCCCTCAGTCAAAAAGTTAGACCATGACATTTTTAATAGACCATTATTCTAGACTATTGGCATTCAAGAATATAACTTTATTCTGTTTCTATTATGAATTTTCTATTTATATTTAAAAGAATACATGGAAGATTTGTGATTAGCCTTGGTGATAGCCCACAGTGATGAGATCATATATCCATCTAAGTATCTAATATCCATGCAGTCATTTTAGGACTAATTTCTTTTAGAAATTCATATTCTTCTCACTCTTTGATAAAAACTGCTGGAAAACTGGGAGGCAGTAAGGCAGATACTAAGCACAGATCAGCATCTCACACTCTACACCAAGATAAGGTTGAAATGCATATAGAAATCATACATAAAAACAATATCATAAACTAATTAGGAGGACAAGGACTAGTTTATTTGTCAGATGTATGGAAAAGGGAGCACTTAATGACCAAAGAAGAGATAGAGAACATTATAAAATACAAAGTGGACATTTTGATTACATTAAATTGAAAAGCTTTTGCACAAGCAAAATTAATGCAATCAAATTTAAAAGTAATTAGGAAACAATTTTTACAACTAGTATTTCTGATAAAGTACTAATTTCTAAAATAGATAGAGAACTGAGTCAAATTTATAAGAAAACAAGTCATTCCTCAATTGATAAATGGTCGAAGGATGTGGAAAGGTAATTCTTAGATGAAGAAATTAAAGCTATCTATAGTCATATAAAAATTATTCTAAATCATTATTGATTAGGGAAATGCAAATTAAAACAATTCTGAGGTATGATTTCACACCTATCAGATTGGGTAAGTGATCAAAAGGGAAAATGACCAGTGTTGGAGGGGATGTGGGAAAACTGGGACACTAATGCATTGTTGGTGGAGATGCAAACTGATCCAATCTTTTGGGGGAACAATTTGGAATTGTGCCCAAAGGGCACACCCTTTGATCCAGCAATACCTATATGAGATCTGTATCCCAAAGAGAACACAAAAAAAGGGGAAAAATACCCTTATGCGCAAAAATATTCATAGCAGTTTTTTTTTGTGGTGGCAAAGAACTGGAAATTGAGGGGATGCCCATTAATTGGAAAATGGCTGAACAAATTGTGGTAAATGAATGTGATGGAATACTATTGTTCTATAAGAAATCATGAGGGATGGGACTTCAGAAAAGCCTGGAAGGACTTAAATTGCTTGATGCTGAATGAAAGGAACAGAGCCAGAAGAACATCATACACACTAACTCAACATTGTGTGATGATCAACTATGATATATATATATATATATATATATATATATATATATATATCCAGAGAAAGAATTGTGGAGTTTGAATGCAGACCAAATCTTATTATCTTCAATTTTAAGTTTTCTTATGTATTATGTTGGTTTTTTCTCTCTAATGTTTTTTTCTTCTTTTTTGGATTTGATTCTTCCTTCACAACAAGATTAATATAAATCTGTTTAGCAAATTATATATGTAGAGGCTATAGTTGATTACTTTCTGTCATAGGGAAGGCGGAAGGGAGGAAAATGTAAAACTCAAAATTTCACAAAAAAAATTGGTGAATCTGTATCCAGATAAGGAGCTGTGGAGTTTGAACAAAGTACAAGGACTATTCCCTTTAATTTGGAAAAAAAAAACAAAACAGATATCTTATTGTCTGATCTCGTTACTTCTGAGAATTCTGTTCTCTTTAAGGATATGATTTCTCTCTCATCACACCCAATTTGGATCAAGGTACAACATGGAAACAAAGTAAAGACTGACGGAGTGCTATCTGTGGGGTGGGGGTGGGGGAGGGAAGCAAGATTGGGAGAAAATTGTAAAACTCAAATAATATTTTTAGTAAAAAAGACTTGTATAAATGTAAAAAAAAGATTGGTGAAAACTATCGTTGCGTGTTTTTGGAAAAGCAAATAAATAAAAAAGGAACTCATGTTCTTTTCTAGAAATAGCTGATGAGGCAGAGATACAGAGGTGAGATACTAATCCTTTTTTATATTATTATAGTCTCTAATAAGGACAACCACAAACCTTGTCACTGCCCCTATATCTTTGTTCTTCACTTGGAGAGATAGGGAAAGGAAATGGAAGGCAAGAGAAACAGATTGCCTTTTCCATAATGAAATTACAAAGTCTTTTTACTTACCCCAAAAGAAATATATGCACCCAAGACACTTCCAGCAATGGTTGAAAATCCTGCAGTCATGATTGCATGAAGTTCTGACTTGGTGAGATGTAATAAATAGGGTTGGACCAGAAGCGGAGATTCAGTCTGCAAACAAAAATCAATAATTTGAAATAGGTCATTCTTTAAATGAGGGGCTATTAACTTTTCTTTTGTGACATAGAACCCACTGGAAGGTTTATGATAAAGTATATGGACCCCCTTTTCAGAATAATGTTTTGAAATTATTAAAGGTAATATTGATTTTCAATTAAAGAATAGTAAAAATCAAGATGGAAATTCTCCCTTTTGGTTCATAGACTTTCTGAAATAGTTCTCAGGAGCCCAGGAGAAGAACCCTACTTTAAATTTTGTACAAATATTTGGATCTTTTCTTTTCCTGAGTTCTTAAATAATGACCAGGTTTGTTCCCAAAGAAGATACTTCTTCCAGTTCTTTTGGAGAGGTGGGGTCCTGGGCTGGAGAGCAATATGTATAATGTATTTATTGGTTTTATTGTTTTTTCTTTTCCTATTATTTTATATATTCTTTGTTAAAAGAGATGGTAGATGTAGGGATGCAGGGAAAATATCTCCCTATCAAAAAAATAATGATAATGATAATAATAAATAATAATATAAAAAACAAAATGAAATTAAAAACTCTCAAATAAAAATCCTCACTCTGAAGGTGCTAACCATGCTAATCCATAGTTTTCCTTTACTATTCTTTGTATTTGAAAATGTTCATGTGTGGTATTAATGTTCAAAATAAAAGGAAAACCAATTTTTAAATTTTTGTACCTAATTCATAGGAGTGCTATGAGTAACATATAAGAAATGTAAAGAGCTTTGCAAACTTGAAGTTTCTATGTAAATATCAGTTACTGTTATTACTAATATCTTTGCTTTTGCTTTGCTTTGAATTTCTATTCAATACTTTTCTCAGAAATAAGACTGTCCTATGCCAGAGGAATTATATTATATACTATAATATATATATAATATAAATTATAATAAGAACATGTTATTGTGTTTTCAGGTTGGCAATGCACTTAACATACATGATTTCAACTTGAGCTTTTCAACAACCTTTTGAAGTAGGTACTACGAATTTTATTGTAAAAACAAACCTTAGTAAGGTTAACTGACTGGTCCATGGTAGTACACCTAGGAAATACCAAGAGGCAGGATTTGAATTCAGAAGTCATCAGAGTAGAGATCATTACTAAAAAAAAGGTACTTGGCAATTTGGAAGGAACATTTCCAGGAAGCACGGCTGGAATATCTGGTAGCGTGGGACAATTTGTCCTACTTTTTACTTCCTAGGGTTGGCCTAGAAACTGCCTAGTGGTCTCATATACTGGAATCAGTCCAGTCCACTGAGAAGATTAAAAAACTTTCCTCAATCTTGTTGTTATTTATCTTAAATCTTGACCTAGGATTGAACTCCTAGGACTCTATGGCCCCTTTCTCCCTTCTACCAAGTCAAAGGATTTGAGATCTAAAACTAGAATATCAAAGAAGAGAAGAAATTTGAAAGCATCCTTTTAAATATGCAAAAGAAGAGAACAGCACGATGGCCAAAAAGAAGTACATATAAGCAGGATAGCTTTGAAAGTTTTTTAAATTAAATTTTAAATAATAATAATAATAATAAATTAAAGTTTGTTATATATTTAAAAAGTAATATATACATATACTATGCAGAAATACCCATTTTATTTGGTATTTAAATTCAGAATAGAAATAATTGGATGGATAAATATATGATAAATAGATAGCTAAATCCCATGAATCCTATCAAAAAAGTCTCCTCTTTAGCATCCCTACTCCCCAAATTGACAGCTCAGAAACAGAGGAAAAGTAAAATGGACATATGTTAGATTCCCAGAAATGATTTCTTAAGTGAGGACCCTTGAGCCAGGGACCTCCTCCAAATCCACACCCATTCTGGGATGGGGCTGTGAAAATAAAGGGAGAGAAAATAGATTTTTAAAAAATTAAATGATAAATAAACATTTGACAAAAGAAAAAATGAACTGAAACCTGTGCCCAGTAGGAAAGGTGTCATAAAAGCCAGTAGGGAAGAGAGCTTACAGCTTCTGGACCCTCTATTAATATAAGCTACATTTTTTACATATTAATTACCCAATTGAAAACCATGGAAGCATGTGTGCAATTTTACAATTTTTCCTTCATTATTACTAATTGTTCTGTCAAGTTGAGTGTGTTGAATTGCATCTTGTGAACTAAAGAGAGGCTTAGGGGTACCAGCCTTTCAAATCCTTTTACTCTGCAGGAAGTGGTAAGCAACACAAGGTGGTTTCCTAATTAGTCCTGAGAGATTTTATTACTAGATCATAGTCATTTCAGATCCTAGGGAAGTAAGTATGGGGTTATACTATTAAGCCCTCTTTTCCAGTTGGTTAGCAAGGCTTTCCAGAAAGAATAATCAACCTGCCTGGAATAGATATCAGCTCAGGTTTTAGGGCCAAGTCTTTTTTTGGGTGACTTACATTTTTCTGCAAATCCAATTTCCAAAGGCCAGAGCAAGCATTTAGACTCTAGCTCACAGAATTGCAGAATTAAAATAGGAAGGAACCTCAGAGAGCATCCAATTAAACCCACTCGTTTCAGAGATGAGCAAACTGAGCTTCATAATGGTTAAATGACTTGTTTATGTGCTCACATAAGCCTCAAAGGTTAAATCTGAACATAAGTCTTTCTGAAGGAAATGACTAAACAAACAAGAAAGTGTGCAAAGAGACAATGTAGCAGAGGGAATAGAGAATTGACATGGGAAGCTTTAGGAATCCCTATCAAAAGTTGCCTTTGAAAACTGCAATGCTGAATAACTTATTTTACTTCTCAATAACTCCAGGCAAAACCATAAAGGCCATAATCAACTTTCATTTGGGAAAAAACCCAAAAAACTATCAAGGACTAGATGGACTTTAAGGTTCCTTTCCAGTCTAAAATTCTATTTTCCTAAAGATATTTTAACTAATGACCACATGAAAATCTAGGAGGCTATAGATTCTAATATGCATTAATTCCTAATTCTGTTCTCAGCTAAAAAATGTTTTAGCTTTAGAAAGGAGCATGACTCATTGTAAGAAAACTAGACTTTGTAGATGCCAAGTACATTGATTTTCTGATATGCTTCAGAAAGTTCAAACAATATTCACCAAATGGAAATGTCTTGAAATATTTCTTTTACCTTCAAAAAGTTGAACTTTCCAGAGAGTATCTAATTTGATGAGTCCATTTTTGGAACAATAACTCACCTGTCCCACAAATATGTTGCCAGCAGCAACTACAGATTCAATAGGAGATGATCCCAAAGTAACCTGCATTAACCATCCAACCTAAAAGGGTAAAAAAAAAAAAAAATCTGTAAAGGAAATCTTTTGTTGATTAAAAAAATCCAACAAAGAAGTTACTTAAGTACATAATTGTCCCAGGAAGTGATAACTTCTGAATGTTTGATCCAGGGGAAATGTTTCCTCTGCTTTCATTTCATGGACAACCAGCTTTTTAAAAATGGTTTTAACTCAGTCAGTTGTTAACAGATTAGAAATGAAATAATGACCAGAAGCCTGGAAATGGGTTATTTAAATCACCAGGGGTCCTTTTGAGAGGAGATTTGAAGGAACTTCCTGGATCATGTAGAAATGGTTCCAGTTGTGATCCATGTATGCAAAGTCCTTTTCCTAAAGACATAAATTCCTCTCATTGTTGTGACCTCCATAGTGTTTTGCCTTGATTTGGGCCAGTGGACACTTGTACTTGCTACAAATCAAATGTAGCAGCCAGGAAAGCATTCTCGGCTTTCTTTTTTTCTGGGGGGAAGATCAGGCAATTAGAAGCAGTTTAGCAGTAATACCTCTTCTTTATTTCATGGAAACACTTGACATCCTTGGCTATTAAGATCATATTCTGTGTTTCAGTTTCTAATCATCTTTGTACAAACATATTGGGATTTATTTACTATATCCCAAGTCTCCTGTCACTGTGCATCTTAGTACTATGGTACTTTAGAAATACAAATACTTATCAAGTGTTTCCCAGGAAAGATTCAGTTTGATCGTAGCCATGCTGACACTTGATAGAATCTGAATTTACCTTTCTAATGAGCCACTGCATGAATCCAAGGTAATAGAGCATGGATATCACAGTACTGAAGAAGACCACTATTGGCAAGACCTAGTGCAAAAACAAAAACAAATGTGATTGAGTTAATTTTCTTCTTCTTTGGGAAATAACAATTCCTTAAAGATGCTTTAGAGTAGGAGTTCTTCATCTAGGACCATGAACCCCTTGATTTCAGAGGGTCTGTGAATATGTTTTTTAAATAGTTTGAAAAATACATTTACATATAATTGATTTCCTTTGAAATTCTATGTGATTTTTTTCCATTAATTTTTTTTTTTTTGAGAAGGAAACCATAGGCTTCAGTAGATTGTTGGGATTTTAGATTAAGTTAGAAAGGATGGATAACTGAGCCATCTGAGCTCTTTTAAAGAAAAGGAAACTGATGCTCAGAGAAGGTAACTAACTTATAGAATGGAACAGATATAATAAGTGCCAGAGCAGGGATTTCAATGTGAATCCCCTCACTACAAAGTCAACACTCCTTCCACTGACCCACTTTCCATTTCTTTCAAACATTTTCCAGATGACCTTCTTAGAATATTTCAGATGATGTGATCAGCATAGAATACAGGGCTATTACCTACCTCCCTATTCCACAACAAATGTACTTCCCCTCAATTCTCCTTATAAGGATCAAAGAAATAGAGTTGTAAGGAATCAGAGACCATTATCTAGTCCAATTCCATTTTCTTACAGATGAGGAAACTGAAACCCAGGAAGGTTAAATAACGGCCTATGGTCACATAGCTAGTAAAACAACAGAATTAAGATTTTAATCGAGATTCTTTAGTTTTTAAATAGAGTTAATATTCTTTCTGCTATACTGAAGATGCTTTGGGGAATTTAATATAACTAGATCATTCAAAACTATTCTTCTTCACCATGTATTGTCATTGAATATGCTTTGCTTTGCTATACAGAACCCTTTTCTATATTGAAATTTCACCAGCATATGATCCTGTAAAACTTCACATTATTTTTGAAACTAGCTAAACACCACAAGAATGAGAATGAACTTTGAAAAGGGAAAGTCTTGTGAAATTTTTCCAAGTGTTTTTCTTCAGGTCACCATTTCTAGTTTGTATGACTGCTATTCTCCCAAATGAATGGTCAGAGTGAATAACAGAGGTACAAATGACCAAATCCAGGACAGCATGTACAGGAGCACTCCATATAATTTAGAAAAGTGTTTTAATAATATATATTATTAAGTCATTTGTTCCATTATTCAGTATTCACACTCTCTCATGCTTTTTATAGACCTGATTTTAATGGGCAAGATAAGTATTCCTGAAAACCATGGACAGATCCATTAAAAGCTAATCTTTTCATTTTAACTGAGATATAACTTAGACATGAGCAGTAACCTAAAGAAAATCTTTCCCCACTCCCAACAATATGTATGAAGACCACCAGGGTAGGAAGTATCCTTTACAAGCTAAGAAATGGGTTATTAACCACCCTAATGTTTTATTTTGAATTTCATTCCTGGCATGGGCACTTTCAGGTCTTTGGCCAAGAACATTCAACATTTAGGGTAAAAGCATTATGATTTTACATTTTACAGATGAAGAGAAGGTAAGGAAATTTTGATGTCAAACTTCAAACCTATTCAGGAAATAGACTTTTAAAATGATTCATGATTATCCTAATAAATGTTAATTAAAATAGGAAATATGAAAACCCCAAACTGCCACTTTTGAGTTACTTGTCAATATTCACACTTTCTCCCTATGGAAGGTAGGTTTGAGAGGTGAAAAGGCTGGGGGAAGGGAGATGATTATTGATGAAAGCTGGTCACTGAATCAATAAGTCTGGACATTCTGACTTAAAAAGAATCATTCCAATCCTAGTCCATCTGGCCTGTGGCCAGATAGCTGCTCTCTTGCCAAAAAACAAAACAAAAACCCCATCAATTTCTTCTGGTTAGGTTAAATACTTATTCTAGCCTTTCCCACTTGCCACTGTTTTAGACATAGCTCCACTGCAGGTCAGAAAGGAAAAACTGCTGGAACAAAGAAAAATGCTTTAGCAAAGATGTTTGATGGTTTGGGAGAATGAATATTGAGAAAACAACATCGTAGCAGTGAGTAGAAAGCTATCTTCTTATATTCTCTTTGGTTGTTTTGTTTTTTCTTCTGAGTTTTTATTCTTGTAAGATAAAATAAGAAATGAAGCTTCTCAAATTTTAAGGTGGTTGAAGATGAAGAATAGGCTTGAAGGAGCAAGGTAGATTGAACCCAAACTCGAACCCTGTCCTAGAAGCCAAGCTCCTTTTCTTTTTCTATTGAAGAGAGTTCCAGGTGAGAATTCTTGTGGTATTTTGAAAAGAATGATGAACTATATTTGAGTGAATAGACTATGGTCCTTGTAGAATCTTGGCTCAAGTCTTGTTGTGTTGGTTGGCCCTCTTTCCCTAAGTTCCTCCAACTATAAAATGGGAACAGTAGTGCCTTTCTCAGTTACTGTATTTTAGGAGGCTTAATGAAATAGTATATGCTTAGTTTCTTTTAAGAAAATAGCCATTTTTATTTGTAATGTGGATGAAGATTTTCTTATAGCAATGAAAAACTTTGAGAATTGAATGTAGTTTTATTACTCATAATTTATGTATGTTGTCCAGAGATTTTTCTCATTTCAGGGAAGCAGCCAACCTAGTCTGTGACAAGAACCATGGGAGTCCTGAGCTGAGAGGCAGTAGAAAAAATGCTGGTCAGAAGTCTTGGGCTGAAATCAAACCTTTGGTGATTACTTTCTTAGGTCTCAGTTTCTTAATCTGTATTATTTCAATTGGAGTTAGAATAGATATCTCTGAGGTCCTTTCCAGCTCTAAAATCTATTATCCCATGTTTTCAAGAATGGTCCTGATCTATTGCTCAGAAGCTACATGATCCCTTTTTGTGAAAAGACAGTGGTATTTGCACTGACTACATGATAGGGTCATTTCTGAAATGAAAGGATTGTGTAAATAGAAGCTTTTTTATTGGCATAATATATAGTAGTGGGAAATTCATATGTTGCTTTTAAGGTTTGCAAAGCAATTTTCCTATATATCTTTTGACTCTTACAACAACCCTATGGTTTAAATGCCTCAGGTATTTTTATTATCATCTGTAGGAATAGGTAAACTGAGTCTCAATAAGGTTAAATGACTTACCTATGATCCCAGAGATATTTATTTATTTATTTATTTGGATTTTTCAAGACAATGGGGTTAAGTGGCTTGCCCAAGGCCACATGGCTAGGTAATTATTAAGTGTCTGAGGTCGGATTTGAACCCAGGTACTCCTGACTCCAGGGCCAGTGCTCTATCTACTGTGCCACCTAGCTGCCCCATCTGTCCTTCTCCCTCCTGCCCCCCCAATTGACAAAGCTGAAAAAAAGGTGGAGAAGATAGACACTCCCATTCATACCAATACAACATTATGTATTGATAGAAATATTTTGGAAATAATTTGGAAATATATAAGAGAGGTTCCTAAACTCTTCATGTCCTTTTGTTTCACTATTTGATTTAGATCTCCAAGAAGGTAATTAAAAAGAAATAGAGGCCCTATCTGGGCCAAAATAATCATAATTAGAAAAAAAATCATGGGAACAAATATCCTAAGATATAGGAAGTACTGAACAAATTGTTGTTCTTTTTTTTTTATTAACTGAAGGTAATTGTATCTTATGCCACAAATAAGACTGAGTATGACATGTAAGGAACAACTTGAATAATGTGAGACAGAGCTACGAAAGCAGAACAGCAAGAATAGTATCCCCAGTGATATTATAATATACAAGAATAGCTTACTCAATATACATAATAGTATAAAGGAAGACAACATAATCCACTCAAATATAGGACTTAAAATTTGTTCCAGAGGACTGTGTTTAAATTATATATCTTTTGGTTAAGAAATGGCAAACTAAAAGAGTGAAAATTTATAGAGATTATTTATCTCAATTATTAAATTTTGACATTGCTTAAAACTATTCTTTTTTTTTTAAAGTTTTTGCAAGGCATTGGGGTTAAGTGGCTTGCCCAAGGCCACACAGCTAGGTAATTATTAAGCGTCTGAGGCCATATTTGAACTTAGGTACTCCTGACTTCAGGGCCGATGCTCTATCCACTGTACCACCTAGTCACCCCAAAACTATTCTTCATGGGGTTCCTACTCATGAAGACATATTAGTACTTTGAAAGTTTGAAAAAAAAGATGATATAATCTTACCACTAGAGTCTCTTTGCAGTTAAATATAAAACAAATACAATTATATGAAAATGATTTAGCTGACTGATCACCCAAAACATGTTTTAAATATGTATATCTATATTATCACTGAAAAGTCATAAAAACACATGAACCACTTAAGGAAAAAAAGGCTTTTTCTCCATCCATTGCTGGGTTGCTAAAGAAAGATTTAGTTTGGTTTAGTGCCTGTTCATCAATAAAAGAAATAAAATAAATTTATAGCTCTGGATTGACTTATATAGAAAAGGGGGTGATTCCTACCTTGAAAGCGAAGAAATGGTCTGTGTATTTTTCACCAAAGACAAACTTGGCTCCTATATCTGTATACTCCAAGAAAATCTAGATTAAAGATTCCAATAAAATTTACTTTACAAATCAAAATCATTGAAAAATATGCTTGTTGAATTTGGGGGGAAAGTTTTTAGGTCCCATGGTTGAGCATGACCTTCAATGACTGACTTTACCTGTACTTGTTTCCCCAACCAATTGAATGCCTCAAATCCAGGTGTAGTTCTCAGAATAAGAAGACCAAAAACAAACTGTAATGCAATTCCCCAAAATACAGGTCTCCAGAACACCTATGCATGAAAAAAAACCCAGAGATGTTGCTATTATTAAATTAGAAATGCTATAATAAAGGACTCAATACTAATTGGAGATTACATCTTTCATTTTCATACTGGCAAGGGGCTCACTTTCAGTGACTATATAACAAAAAGGGTAATTATCAAGAAATATGCAGAGTGGAATGACCCTAGCAGCCTGATCTGGGGAGCTCTCTATTATTAATCTAAACAAAAGGAGATCTTTTGAAAAAGATCTTATTAGCTCTTTCCCAAATAAAACTTTTAGTTTTGGGTGTACCAAGTTTCCCCAAGATTCAACACTGCAGTCTCAAGAAGTGATCAGTTTACCAAGACCATATCTAATTTTTGTTCTAATAGTTTGATACCAATTAGTGATTCCCATTCTTGGTTTTGTATTAAATGTGATTTTATAAAAAAATATGATTATTCTTGGGGCAGCTAGGTAGTGCTGTAGATAGCGAATAGGGACTGTTAGGAAATGCCTCTTTCTGAGTTCAAATGTGATCTTAGACTCTGTAGTCAGTGTGACCCTGGGCAAGTCACTTAACCTTGTTTGCTTCAGTTTCCTCAGCTTTAAAAATAAATAAGCTAGAGAAGGAAATGTCAAATCACTCAAAATTTTTGGCAAGAAAACCTCAAATGGGGTCAGACATGACTGAAAGAACAACTAAACAAGAACAAAAATGACTAAGAACCATCATGAAATTTGTCCTTCAAAAACCAAAATTTGTTTTAGTAATGTAGAATTAAAACTAAAAGGCTAATGTTTGGTACTTTTGAACTGGATCTGTGATTACATTGATTTAGGAAATTCCTGAGAAGAATTCCTCTACTAATGTATTTCAGCTATTCTGCTACTTAGTGTCCTGGCTTACTGAGAGTTTCTAAGACTTGTTTAGGGTCATACAATTAGCATGTATCAAAAGTGAGAATTAAAATTAAGTTATTCTGATTTTAGTGATAACTCTACATCCACTACAACACCTTCTCTTTCTACACCACAGATAAATATCATGAAAATCTGTGTCAATTCACTGAGAATAAACTTGATTTCCTGCTCATTCTTAATTGTCATATAAGAATGACCTTTTTTCTTGTCTTGAAAATGGAAAGGCAAAACATGACCAATGTATGGGGCATGTCTTTTTCTCTCACTGTGATATGGTGGTATATATGAGGGCAGATCACTTTGAGAACTGGAACAGAGAGGAACCAGATCAAAAAGGTGTAAACTTAACAGGAGAAAAGGCAAATGAATTCAAGGATGGGTATGGAAAGCTAGTAATAGAACATATGGAACACTAGATAATTAGAAATAATGAGAAACAGTTTACATCAGTGACTCATGACAAGTAGGTGACACTATATTCTTAATAGTAAAGGAAATGGTGGCTACATCTGAAGTACAAAAGCAATGGGAAATTTCCTTTCAATTTACTTGGTCACTTTGCCTTGAAGCACTCATGGTGAGGATAAGCAAAAAGATCATAAAGATAAATGCATTATGTGGCAACATGAAGGATTAAGTAGAGAAATCTTAAGAATTAAACCAAATTCTGAGTTATGTGGGATGGATCTATGGAAGAGAGACATGAAAGAAATAAATGCTGGGTGATAGAAATGTTGGAAAGCAGTAAATTATATCAAGAAATGAAAAAGAGCCTTTATAATTTGATTTTTCTTACTCAGAAGCTATATAACTATGTGCCAGACTATTTTCTTTAAAGAAGAGAATTAATATCAGAAAAATGAAACTGACTAAAGCTTAACAGATAAGAAATGATTGATCAAAAATGCAGGAGTCAAAAAAATGTGGGAGTCTATGAAATCAGATCAGAATAATTAGAGTAAGGATACAGATGAGGAGATACTGCACACAATTATAACAGCTCCCAAAGAGGGGAAGACATCAGAAAAAATCAGTGGCACAGTGGATAGAGCACAGTCCTGGAGTCAGGAGGACCTGAGTTAAAATTTGACCTCAGACACTTAATAATTGCCTAGCTATGTGACCTTGGGCAAGTCACTTAACCCCATTGCCTTAAATAAAAATAAAAAAAATATATAGATGGCATAATGACCAAAAAGTTAAACAATTACTTCTTCCTTTATATCTGATCTTGATAAGAATAATCTAAGCATAAATTGAGGAAATCCTTGAAAATAAGAAAAGGGAATAGGTGGTATTTTGTAGCTAATTTTCCACAGCAGAGCATTTTTCACAGTCACAGTTGAGGAAACATGTAGAGAATATTCTATAGTTGAGTCATTTGCTGATTATTTCCATGCCCCCCCACCACAAAAACTTTTTACCTCTATAGTAAAATGCCATCTTAAAGGTTCTTTTACAATATGATAACATTGGGGGCAGCAAAGTGGTGCAGTAGAGTGCCAGCCTTGGAATCAGGAGGACCTGAAGTTCAAATCAGACCTCAGACACTTAATAATTACTTAGCTATGTGATCTTGAGCAAATAATTTAACCCCATTGCTTTCCAAAAACAAAAACAAAACAAAAAATATGAGAATATGCAAGATTCAAGATTCTATTCATTGAACAAAGATAAATTTATTTAACAATCTTTTAATTATCAACCTCAAGGTAAGCAGAAAATAGGGAAATATATATACTCCTTATAAGGTAGTCTCCATTGTTAAGAAAAATGTTCTGTGAAAATCCCTAATTAAATGTATTATATAATTATAAGAATAAACAAGTTGTATGTACTAGAGATGCATATAGAATTCTCTTTATTATACTTCGGATATGGAAATGCTCATTTTACCTGATGTTCGTTAAGACCATGGAAAAAAGAAATACATCCTCTAGATGATTAAAATTGCCCAGATATTCCTGTATATATGAATGAGATTGTACTGATTGCATTGAGTTTCATAATAACACTGGATTCCTCACTGGTCACCATGAGCTTAACCATCTCTAAAAATTAAAGTAAATGAGGGGTGGCTAGGTAGTGCAGTGGATAAAGCACTGGCCCTGGAGTCAGGAGTACCTGGGTTCAAGTCTGGTCTCAGACACTTAATAATTACCTAGCTGTGTGGCCTTGGGCAAGCCACTTAACCCCATTTGCCTTGCAAAAAAACAAAAAAAATTAAAGTAAATGAGGAAAGCAAAGACAATGAAGAATGCCTAATGTCCAGATTATGACATGAAGTTAGAAGGGCAACCAGTTCATATTTTCATTACATGAATTGGATTGCATCTTGGGAACTGTACAATGTTTACAGGGATTCCAAGCTGCTCTCCTCTGCTGAAGTCTACTTCTTTAATAACAATATCTTCCATCTTAAGCCTTATGACTGTGAATCATGACCTTAGTAGAATTAGAATTGTGGTCCAAAAGGTGATAGGTGATACAAAGGAGACCCAAAAGGCAATGGAAAGATGCATGGTAGACACTATGCCATCAAAAATGAGTTACGTCAAAAGAGAAATAAGACATCAAGACAGTTATCACTAGAAATGTTTGGTTAGGTAGGAAAAGTGAGAGATAACAGATGGACAATCCAAGTGTCAATAAGTGAAAAAAGTTGAGAAATACTTAATAAAGAACAGTTGTAGTTTTGCTTATTTCATCTCAAATAGTGCCATCATTAAGACTTCATTGTGGCACCAATCAAATTCCATATAGCCCTCAAATTCTGTGGCAGAATTTTGCTTCCATTTGCCAATTTTCATAAGATTCTATATTTTGATCTGGAAGAGCATTTTATCCAATATCCTCATTTTTCAGAGGAGGAAACTGAGGCTTAGAAAGGTTTAGTAATTTGCTCAAGGTCACATAAGCAGTAAATAAAAGTATTGGAACTTGAATTTCTCAAGTCCAGTCCACTTTTATCCATTGTACTAAAATGTTTGAGAATAATGTAATTGATATTCAGTCTTGATGATTAATTCCTATTATACTATTAGCTATTAGGAGTTGATTAGCTCCAAAATATAGAACTAAGGAAATAGTACTGATTAGTATTTGAGACAGCATTTGTGATGGTCAAAAGTTACACTAAAAAGCTTTTGTTGCTTCTGGTTTGAAAATTCCTAGTGATTATGATTATGTGACAGTAAATGTTCTGGGGATCAACTCTTTTCTCTGTTAAAGCAATTCTCTCATTAATTCAAATATAGATTGAGAATGGTGTTTGTTGTCAAAAAAGCAGTATTAATAATCTTTAAAGAGATTCCCAATAACTGACATTCCTATGTCATCTATATGAATTAGGTAACACCAATATGTTATTTTTCTAGAATCAGGGAGCTGAAAAAGACCTCAAGAGGTCAGTTGTCCAGTTTTTATTTTTTAAGGATATTGTAGACAATTTTTTGGAGAAATGAAAAAGTAAAAATGTCAATCTATTCACATTTAGGCAATTATAGATTAAAAAAAAGTCAAGATCTATGATGCTGGAACATATGTTGGCTTGGGACTTTTGATCCAAATGTGATAGGTTCAATTTTGGAAGGAGATTGACTGACTCTTTGAGGAAAACAATTGAAACAGGATTTTTAGTTGACTACAGTTATATGATCAGGCCAAACAATAGAAAACATGTCTGTATTAAAAGGAGGGTTCTACTGTGGGAAAAGAGGAATGAAAGGAGAGTAATTAAGAAATGACAATAGTTTAAGAAAGAAAATAAATAAATAAAACATTAAAAAATGTACACAATGCATACTTTATATATAATATATAAAGGCAAGTGCTTAAAATATAGACAAGAGATTAAAATGAATACAAACATTTCCTTAGTACTTACCCTAGTGGGATATTTAGAAAATATTAACATCAGGAGAACATAGAATACAAGCCCAGCAAAAGATACCAGAGACTGGGTTCCCTGTTTGGCTGTATCAAAAATCAGCCAGCAAAGAACTCCTATAATTAGTAAGATCCACATCAGCCTGAGAGAAAGGGAAGAGGATTGTTGAGATAACTTGATGTGTTTTCAAATTACAGTTAAACTTTTGAAGAACTTTCCATTTTTGCCTCAGGGAATGACAAATTGATAACTTGTCCAAACTTTTAATTAATACTAACAGTATTAATATTCAGACAGGAGGAATTTGTGATAGACAAATACCATCTCTATAGGTGAGTTTCCATGAGCAAATCACTTAAAATTGAGAAATCTGAGACAGCTCCTTCCTTTAGCATATGCCCATTTCTTATACTGAGGAATTTAGAGATGCTCAAATACAAACTTTCCTAAGCGTGTCACCTATATGGAATGGATAACAGTAATATGGAATCAGGGAGCTGGAAAAACCTCAGAGATCAGCTGTTCAGTTTTTCCTCTCTAAGTAGCTCTGTGTAAAAGCTAATTAAAACAGATAGCATGCCAGGAAATGTGTAAAGCTCTCCAAATGATATGTTTTCCACAATTTCCCTTGTAATACTCTTCTACCATCTAGTCATCTTTTGAGTCTTGATCTGTCATTCCTTCACTGGAGGGAACTCCTAGCATAAATCCCTACTCCAATTATGTGGACTTGAAAAAACTTGAGCATGAATCTTGATTCAGACATTAATTACATGTGTAACTTCACACTAAAAATTCCAACCATGACAATAGAAATATATTCAATACTTACCACTTCAACCAGAACCAATGCTTGTTTAGGAATCTGTTACCAGGAGACAAGAAATCAGCAATCTGATCTTCATATCTGTCTATCAAGTAGTCCCAAATAACAAAGAATATAACAATAACAGTGAGGACAAAAAGTGGGAGGGCTCTATGAAAGTTCACCACACAAGCTGCAATCACTAGAGCCAAATAACCTGTTAAGGAAAGAAGTGAAGACATTATTCATTACATATACAGGGGAATAGGTAGCAACTACCAAGTCAAACCAATAATGAGGAGAGATTTAATCAAGGAAGAGCAGAGTCATAACTAGCATTTTTTCATACCTAAAGCAAGCAAGGTCCAGAAAGTTGATTGGCAAAAGTAATATGAACAGCACCCTCAAATCAATACTTTTTAAAAGACAAATTCTAGCTCTTCTATTTTGAAACCAAACCTAGGTGGGAAGAAGAAGAAAGGTAATGATGTCCTTTAACCAGGCTTCAATTTTATTTTTTCTTAGTTTGCCATTAAAAGGAATTTCTTCATCTGATTAAAAGAATGTCTCATGGAGACATAAACTAAAGAACCCCCCCCACTTTATTTCCCAATGGCTACATCCCCACCCCAACTTGCTTGATTCCACTAAACTCTATTTTTCCTGGGAAGCTTTCCCAATCCCCATACTTTGCACACTCTAACCAACAGAATCCTCCTTATGTCAATATTTATTTCCCCATAAATCAACAAAAAAGAAAAAAAAGACAAATTCAACTTTTGGGGGGGGGGAGCAAGGGGAACAGGTGTTTGGAAGTGGACAAAAATATAGGGATACATAAAAGTTACCAGGCAAATGTGAAGCTCTGACACTGTAGTTGGAAGGGAGAGGAACTCATATTAGTTCTTAGCTCATATGATAGTTTCCAATTTTAACTAATTTAGCACATTATTAACCTAGGTCTTTGATAACTATAAAATATCAGATATGCATATTTGATAACTATTTTGTGTGTGAAGCATGTTTTAAACATTTGTGGAAATGAGGAAACTATAATTTATTTTAATCATGTGATGGGGTGGAGAGGGAGGGTGAGCTTTCCTATGTCCTTTATAAAGCAACTAAAACCACAAAAAAAAATGATTCTTCTTCAAGACTTTTTTGTTTGATTGTTTATTCTAATGTTAGGCTTAGGAGTTGTAGTTTGCCATACTATCATATAAAATTATACAATATATAATTAAACCAGCGTGACTAAGAAAGCCATGGATAGGATAAAAATTGGACCTCCTAGTGGTTACTTAACATTAGAAAGTCAAATCTTCTACACTGGAAGCACTCAAAAATAGGAGGACCACTCACTTATTTGAAACATGAGTGTAAAATGGCATCTCTATGTTCCAGATTTGTTTCTATTTGTACCTTTAGGCCTTAGCCTAGTGACTAGCATCTGTTTTTTATTTGTTTTATAATCTTCACTCTTGTGACTAGAAATATTTGCCTTTTCCTGGATTTAAACTCATGAAGATGAATCTTCTTGGTTCCAAGCCTAGTGTTCTATTTACTTCACCACCTCCCTGCCCAGAATGTTAGAATTACTATCTAGCATTTTCTTTCACTGTCCATCCTTTAAATTCATTTTGTTGTCACTTCTCCTATTAGAGTTCATTGTTTTCTTCTCCCTTCTTAGGAATTAAATGAGATTAAATGACTTTCCCAGGGTCCATAGCTAATGAGTGTCTAAAACTTGTTGTGAACTCGGGTCTTTCTGATTCCTGAATGAGAAGGCAATGAACACAATCAGATGTCTTTTTAATGATTCAGGATGCTTATACTAATATCAATCATTTTATACATATATGCTTCCCTCTCCCAGCCCACTATTCCCCATATATCAAAGCTGTCTCAATTTTGGTTGCAAGTAGTCCAGAATAGATACTTCTCTAGTATCTTGATAGGTATCTGCCACTATGCTCTCCTCAGTCAGGGTGGGAGGGTGAGGAGGGAGTATATCAAACTAAAATTGTATCTTTCAGCTCTCTTATATATTATAATCTAGAGGATATAATTTTAAGGCTTAAACCAATCTCTTAATCATTATTCCTTAATGGGGGAATGGAGTATCCCAGGTTTTCATACCAGTTTCATGATGAACACACCCAGCAAATAGCAAAGAATCCCATTTAAGTTATTAGCAAAACAGAAATCCAATGCCAACATATACCAGATAATATAGAGTAAAAGAGCTTTCTCATTGGGAGTAAGGTAATTTAGCTCATCAGAAATAGCAAGAGAGAGGCGGAGAGAGCAAGAGTGAGAGCGAGAGTGAAAGAGAGAGAGAGAGAGAGAGCGAGAGAGAGAGAGAGAGAGAGAGAGAGAGAGAGAGAGAAGAGAGAGAGAGGTGGGAGAGAAAGGAGGGGGAGGAAGGGAGAGAAAGGGAGGGAGGGAGAGAGAGGGGAGATGGAGGGAGGGAGAGAAAGAGAGAGGAGGGGGAGGGGGAGAGGGGAGGGGGAGAAAGTTCCAGACTTCCCAAAAGGAAAGGGAATTCCCTGAGGTCTCTAATGTTGCAAGTTGGGCTAGGGACATAATAGAGACTGCCAACTCTTCTCAGGTTGACTTCTTCCCAGTCTTTTTCAGTCTTCAACAACCTGAAGTAGGGCTGAGATCCTCCATCTTCCCCTCAAAGCTAGAAACCAGAAAGACCCAAAGAAAATGAAGAGACCAGCTTTCCTCTCTCCTGATTTTTCCTTCTCTACTCACCATGCAGTTATGCATCAACCTCCATTATTGAAGACAGATTTCATTAGCTTTGGGCCTTGAGGAAGATAAACTACTGAGCTATTGAGTTATGTAAGGTTGTCTGCCCCTTCACTGAATGGCCCCAACGTGCTGGGCTTTTTCAATAATTACTATACACATTTATAAGCACACAGCTCCTGAAGGGAGAGATAGTTTAATTTTTGCCTTGAGATCACCACTGTCTAACAATTAGCTGGCATATAAATAGGAATTTAACAGAGTTATTTTTTTTAATAAAGGGCATAGCTTTACTTTAGAATGATGAGAAGATTACCCATCAGTTTTCTAAGAAATAAAGCAACATTACCACCCTCAAAACTATTGTTCCAGTACCTATGTCAGCAGACATGGTGGTTGGGTTAAGGAAATTTCAATAATCTCTCCTCAATCATTTTTATGTTGTGTTGCTTCATAAATTGGGCATTTCAAGAGGAACAACTTGTGTTTACTTTCTGTATGGTTGGCTTCTATGGCAAAGAACATCTTGACCACATTTTTTTTATGCTCTAAAGGATAGGATGAATTTTCCCTCTGGCCTAATCTTCCCTCTAACACATGCCACTTAGAAAACCAATCCATTGATTGAAACCTGAAAAAAAAAGATGCTTTTCTCCCTCACAGTTGAAGTACCTGTTAATAAAATGCCATAGAAGATGTATTGGATCACAGCCTTATGCTTTTTAAAGAAACCGCAAGTTGCATCATACTTCTTTTCTAGGTACCTGTGAAAATACAAAAAAAGAGATAATAGTAAAGAGTTTAGGTAGAAAGAAACAAATGTCTCTAACTCCACTCTTCTTTTTTAAGAGGTAGAAAGTATGACCATAGTGTTCAAAGTATCAATCGGTTATTTTTTCCTCTTCTTTTTCTTTTGTTTTCTATGGGATGACTTTCTGGGACAGAGAAATGAAGGATATGGTGACATGAAAGGCAAAATACATCAATAGGACATAGATTCTTTCTTTTGTTCTTTCTATCTAGAAATGAATGTCAGACAAGTAGAAGAAACAATTGTGTAGATTTAGAATAGAGTAGGGGGTTACTAATACAGAGCAAATATGTTGACTTTTTGCCAAATATTATCCAATTGAAATCTTCCAAAGCAGTACTGGTAAAATATCTGAATTATAGAGACTTGGTGAAGGCCAAGGTAGGGTGAGAAAGGAAGGGACTTTTTATTGATTGAGTATAATGAGCAATTTGAAAAATCGGAGTGTGAAATTGGTAGAATAATTCCCACCAACCCAAACCCAATGAATGAAGTTTGGGGACAAAACCTTTTTCCTTCAACCAACCGGGGAAAGAGAAAGTAATTGAAATCTGCAATAACTAGAAACACCATTTCATTTCTAATCAATGAAGTTACAAAGTTTTCAGCATATTCTGAGAGAAGTCAGTCACATTCTTAATAAAATAATTTCATTTAGTTTAATTTGTAGCCTCTATTTGTAACAAAGAATCAGGATTCTTTATCCTATTTGCAAACAAATCAAATCAAAGCAAAGTAAGAAAAAGACAATAAGCATTAAATGTCTGCTATGGTCCAGGCACTTTGCTAAGTATAGGAAAAGGCAAAAGACAGTCCTTGCCCTCAAAGAGCTCATGGTCCAATGCAGGGTGGTCCAAAAGGCAGGCAGGTTGTATGCTGCCCACAGGGTGGGCGGGAGGGCCTTGTCGGTTTAATGCTTTAGTAAACAAAGCCCAGCCACTGCAGAGCTCTCACTAAAATGGCAAATCAAAATATATTGTCTATTGTTTTAATAAGAACTTTTAAAAGTAAGGTTGGATATAGCTCTGAACTAATGCAGGAGACAATACACAAGAAACAATATTAAAAAGTTATCCATAAAGGATAAATTGGAAATAATCAACAGAAGGAAGACAGTGGAACTGAGATGGACTAAAAAGGAATTTCTATAGCTATGGGATTTTAGCTGAGATTTGAGGGAAGCTCAAAATAAAAGAAGAGCTCTCCAAATGTACAGACTGACAGGAAAAATGTAAACAATTGAACATAATATGTGGGCGTCTTTTCAAAAACTATATGGAGCCCCCACCCTGTGCGCCCAGCCATCTTTTCGCTCCCTTCTCCCGAGACTGCTCCTCCTGGACCACCCTCTGGGCCCTGCAGTGAAAATTTGAAACATCACAATGGCAAATAAACCTATTCTCCACTACGTTAATGGAAGGGGAAGAATGGAAACCATCCGATGGCTCTTGGCAGCAGCTGGAGTGGAGTTTGAAGAAAAATTTTTTGAAACAAAGGAACAATTACAAAAGTTACAAAAAACTGAACTATTCTTCCAACAAGTGCCAATGGTTGAAATCGATGGGATGAAGCTGGTTCAGACGAGAGCCATTCTCCACTATATTGCTGAGAAATACAATCTACTTGGAAAGGATCTGAAGGAGAGAGTGCTGACTATCATGTACTCAGAGGGAATAATGGATCTGATGGAGTTAATCATTATCTGTCCTTTCCTGAAAGGAGAAGAGCAAATAACAAGACTCACTGAAATCACTAACAAGGCCAAAAACAGATATTTCCCTGCTTTTGAAAAGGTTTTCAAGAGTCATGGACAAAACTTTCTTGTGAGTAACCAGCTGAGCATGGCAGATGTGCAACTGTTTGAAGTTATTTTAATGGTGGAAGAGAAAGTCCCTGATGCACTCTCTGGATTCCCCTCACTCCAGGCATTCAAAACTCGAATGAGTAATCTCCCAACAATTAAGAAATTCCTGGCCTCTGGCAGTAAGAGAAAGCCTATGCCAGATGCTAAGTATATGGAAGAAGTTATCAAGATCTTCTTTTGATTCTACAGCAAACAGCACCCAGAGAGAGAGAGAGAGAGAGAGAGAGAGAGAGAGAGAGAGAGAGAGAGAGAGAGAGAGAGATTCTGTTTGTGATTACTTTGTGATTCTAGGACCCTTAATGCTAAACTCCAATCATGCCAGTTCTGATAACCTGTAAGCCTTCTCTGGATATAGCTACTGCCCTAAATAATATTTCAAAGGAACCTAATAAACCCAGGATGGGGAGAGGGGACAAGGGAAAAGAGCATTTCATTCAAAAATCTCTTCTTTTCTCAGTAATCTATTATATTGACTCTAAGGGTCACAATTGAACACTTATCTAGCTGAGACCAATGATTTCTGGGCCTTAGGAGTTTCTTCACTTTAATTTGCTCTAAACCTTCTCAAGTTTTTCTGGTTCACTACCTAACTTCAGGGACACTACCGGTCCTAGTCTTAACCGTCCCATTTGTTTCCTTTACCTGAGGGAGACCACCATCAGCTATATGCCCCCTTCACCTTCCAGAGGTAACCTTGGGAGGGAGACCTTATCTAAACTGTTCTAGCACCATGCTGAATGAATGAATTTTGTACTATGCTTTTTGTGCAGAACATAACATTTGAAGTTGGATTGCTCTAATTGTTGGGGGCCTAATAAATGGCAAAATGTTAGTTAATGCTACTGATCTAAACCATGATCACCTGTAGTGAGACAACAAATGAAACACATATGCATCAAATAAAGGCTTTGTATACACAGAAAAAAAAACTATATGGAGAATAAAACTATATGTTGATATGAAACAGAATACTGAACTATTTAATTATGTTCTGATAAAACATTTGACAACTTTCTAATATAAAAGATGTTGATTCTAAATAATGTTTCTTTATGAAAAATCAATCTATTCTTATGTGCATATATATTATAAAAATTTAAAACCAGTTTACTTTCTTTTTTTTCCTTGAATTTTTTCAAGGCAAAATGTGACTTGCCCAAAGTCACACAACTAAGCATGTATTAAGTGTCTGAGGTAGTATTTGAACTCAGGTTCTCCTGACTCTAGGGTAGATGCTCTATAGCTGCCCCACCAATTTACTTTCATATTGAATAAAAAGCATGGCAAAACTTACTGAAAGTCCATAATGGTAGGAAGCATTATTTATAGTATAGAATGTAATTTGGAGGCACAAGGAAAAATATAGTTGTGATTGAGTGTCTGGTTCCCAATATTTTGTCCAGGAAAGTTTTTTTAAATTGCATATTTTGTTGTATAGTTAACATTTTGATCTTCTTGTCCAGGTGAACCTACTTATATAGTACCACTTTGGTAGAGAGCTCAGAGTTAGCCTTTTAAGTAAGAAAACTGGATTCAGGTTCAATTCCTATCCCAAGATCTATGTGATCTTGAGTAGAGAGCCATTATAATAAAATGAAAATTTTGATCACTAGCTCTAGAGTCAGAGCACCTAGATCTAAATGTACATTTCTGACATTTCTCCTTGGACCTCAGTTTCCTCATTTGTAAAATGAAACAGTTGGACTAAGTGGTCTTTCTAGTTCTAGTTCTATGATTCTTTGATTGATTGAAGTTGTTCTTCAAATCTCTACATTATTGATGGAAGGAGTTTTCACACCAGTAACTTCCAGAATCTTTCTCTGACTCCAATCCCCACTCTCACTTTCTCCAACTGAATAGAGCTCTGGACAAATTAGAAAACCTGAGTTCAAAAGTGCTCTCATATACTTATGTGACTCTCTGCACAAGTCACTTAACACCTGTTTGTCTCAGTTTCCTCATCTATAAAATAAGGTTAATAATAGTACTAATCTCTCCAGATTCTTGTGAAAACTAAGTGATGTTAGTATTTGTAAAGAACTTTGAAAATCTTACATACAAATGCTAATTAATATCAGTATTAGGACAATGTGAACAAGAAGTTAAAAGTTGGGGGATGAAGACAATTGTGAAATTTTATGAAACTAATTTATTTACAGGCTAATTGTTTTTAATCCCAAAGAATAAGGGAAAACTTTCAAATTCATCTCTGTTTTGTCCCTTGTGCACCTCATACATAATCTAATTGGAAACATGTAACCAATGTTTGGTTATCTATCAGAAATGATTCCGGCATCCGCTTGGTATGTTTTCCCATAAACATTAGCTGAAACATGAGTATTTCTTTGCCACTCAGGGGGCTTTCTCAGCCTCTAGAGTCTTACAGTGTTTCAAGGAATCTTAAGGTAAATGAAATTGGAAAGGAAGCTCAAGTTTCTCTCAGTAAATGTCCTTGAAAGTTGATACATGATGAGAACATTTTGGCTTCTGTGCAGTTCTTCTCAACCTTGGTTTTGTAATGCCCTGGGGTGCTCTCCAGTTATTTAAAGGATTGCAAGAAATTTATCTCTTCAAAGTCTCAAAAATAAAAAAAATTGTTTTCAGTAACTTCTAATTTAAAGATGATGTTGCTGTATTATGAAGTATTTTTTTAACTGAAGTACTTTTAAGTAGAGTCTTGTGTGTGTCATAAAATCAGAGATCTTTAGGATACTGTAGACCATATGGAGTTTATAGAATATCAATCTCAGTCATTTAACAAATATTTAATACCAATTCTGTGCCTACCACTATGCTAGGCATTAGGGATACAAGCAAAAAGGAATGAAATAATCTTTTTTGCAAGATAATGATAGAATTCTTAAGCATCTAACATGGTGGTAATGAGATGACCCAGTGCAGAGAGCTGTGTGATCCTGGATAAGTCTCTTAACCCTGTTTTTCTCAGTTTCCTCCTCTGTAAAAATGAGCTGGAGAAGGAATTGGCAAAGTACTCCAGTATCTGTGCCAAGAAAACCCCAAATGAGTCTTGAAAAGTCAGACATGACTTAATTGATACAACTACAACCTAGTTTCAACAGTGGAAGAATTTATCCTTATTGATTTGCTGCTTTCAGTCTATAATTTTCTCTTACAGAAGGACAGGGTTAGACTAAATTGCCAAGGTTAAATTTAAGGACCCAAATCTTTAGTGGCCCACCATATACCACATGTATTCCATTTAGTGAAGAGCTCCAAAGCTGTGGATAGTTTTCAAAAATAATGTCTGTGTCATCTCATTATTTTACTTTATTAATGGAGTCTTAGATTAATTGTATGTTAAATTGTTTTTACCTTTTTTTAAGAGGGTAAACCAGATTTTAAAATCAGGGCAAAAAAAATCATTATATTGTGATATACTTCTGTCTGATTAGACAGAATTAGAGCTAAGGAGGTGGCTCACCGGCCCTGGAGTCAAGAGTACCTGGGTTCAAATGTGGTCTCAGACACTTAATAATTACCTAGCTGTGTGGCCTTGGGCAAGCCACTTAACCCTATTTGCCTTGCAAAAACCTAAAAAAAAAGAGTTAGAGCTAAGACCTGTCTGAGACATTGGTGAGCAAGGCCTGCTAGAATATCACTGGTGTTATGTGATCATATAGCAAGAATGTTGGTGTTAGAGTTAGATGTTATCAGTTCAAGTACTATTTTAAATCACTTAATCCCTGTGAGACCTTGAGCAAATCATTTAACCTTTTCAGGACCTCAGTTTCTTCACAGATAAATGAGGGAATTGACTGAACTTATTTTTAAGGTCCTTTTAAGATCCTGTGGTATTCAAATCCAAAAGCTGTTTTGAGGGCACACTAATGTCACTATTCTTTCCTTCTTTCTTTTCAATCACCCAGTATTTATTGAATGCAAACCATATGCTAGACATTGGAAATACAAGAATAGACACAAAACAGTGCAGTACTGGGCAATATTTTAAAGGGGGTTCATTGGTATTTGATTAAGACTTTTGCAAAACAATAATGCTGCTTAACTATTTGTTACTGTTCATATAACCTGTGACTAGCCACAATGCCTTGGACATAGATGTCACTGAAGAAATGCTTGTTGATCACTAAAGTGAAAATGTTTAACAGGTTGATTGCTGTCTTGGGGAGAGGGGAGTGAAGGGAAGGGAAAGAGGGAGAAACATTTGGAACTCAAAATCTTATAAAAACTGAATCTAGAAAATGAAAAAAAATGCTTTCCACACCTTTCCACAAGACTTCTGAGAAAGGGTACTGTCTCAGTGAAGTGCAAATTGGGAAATATTTTTGTTCAGGTTGTGTTGTTCCAGAAGAGCACCAATGTTCTTTCTAATACACTAAACTTGACCCTGTTCCCTCAGAAGCATCTCCATCTGGTGGGCCTTGGGAGACTCTCTACCTTCAAAGCATCCCATTCAGAAAATCTGGCTTTCTAGTCTGGAGAAAAGCTACAGTATAAGAAACTGACTCCATTGAGGGTCATATGAAACCAGAAATTTTCTATCATGGGATAGGCAAATACAGCCTTAAAGGATGTGTGAAGAATTGGTCCATTGGGACCAATTAATTCCCAAAGGAATTAATTAACTCCTGTCTGTCAAAATTCTATTGTTTAACCCATCTATTCCTATCTACATTGTACAACTTTGTTGCCCCTACTTTCCTCTCCAAAATCTTCTCCCATGCTGCCCAAATATACTTTGACAGTATGCTTAGAATTCCACAAAAAAGACAAGTATATAATTATATAAGAGTTTTATATAAGTATAAAAGTCTAGGATTTGGAATTAAATTCCTAGGATTTGGAATTAAAATTGACCTTCTGTGTCATCTAATCTAGCCCTTTCCTTTCCTTTTACAGAAAGCTAGATAGTCCGTGTGTGTGTGTGTGTGTGTGTGTGTGTGTGTGTGTGTGTGTGTGTGTGTGTTGAGTGTTAGTTTAGGAGTTAAAAGTTCTGAGATTGAATCTTGCTTCAGACAAAAGTTAGGTGACCTTGAACAAGTCACTTATCCTCTCTCAGCCTTTCATCCATTTATCCTCCTCTCCTTTTTCTTTTCCCTCTTCATCTCTCTTTCTAGATACCTGCTAGTGACCTAGCAGACCTATTATCTTAGCTGGACAGTGTAGTTGGATAAGATAAAATAAGAATAAAAATAAAATATGGTCTGACATGGTATGACATACTCTGTAGTCTAAATACTTTAGGATGAGTCCCTGTGCAAGAATTCCTTGGTGATGAATTAATGAAAGAACTGGAAAATATGAAGACCAAGCTTATTTTAGAAATCTATAAAAGATCTTGGAAGAGATGACAATTTTGGAGAAGTGCAAACATTATCCTGTTTTTCAAAAGAAGGACAAAAGGGTAAGTATGCAAAACATGGACTTGATTTCCATTCCTGGAAAAATTCAGAAATGTTGTTAAAGGGAAAGTTCATTAACATTTAGAAAGGGAAACAATAGTCACAGAAACTTTGCATGATTTCATTAAGAGAAACAAAGTAATTAGATTGGCAGAATAGGCAGCTCTATAGTGGGCTGAGAATCAGCCTTGGAATCATAGAGACCTGACTTCAAGTCACACATTCACTGAATAATTCTGGGGAAGACTCGACTTCTCTGCGCACCTCAGGCAATTTTAAGAATACAAGGTGCAGAGCAGGTAGAGTGACCTGTCTTGGTAGAAATTTCCTCACTAGGGACTTCATATAGCACTGAAAGCACAGGCCCAATCAATTCTCTTTTCCCCTAAGGATATCTCTTTGTGAAAGGTATGATAGGTGGGAAATATTGTGGATCAAGTATATTTAGATTTCATTTGACAAAGTCACTCAAGTTTTTCTTTTGGACAAGATCTAGAGATATGGGTTAGGTTAATATATCATCCAATAGATTCAGAAATGAATGATCATATTTGAAAGAATAATCATTAATGAGTCAGTGTAAATTTCAAGGGCAATGCCTCAGAGATCATCTGGCTGTTCATGACCTTGTACTGTTCAATATTTTAAAATCAGTAACTTGGATGATGGCATGCTTGTCAGATCTGTGAATGATAAGGATCTGAGAGGGAGAACTAACATATTTAGGTAACTCCATAGACTAGAATTACAGGCTTAAGTAAGTAAGATGAAATATAATGGAAATAATTAAAAACTTTTTTGTTTGGATTCCAAAAGTTAAAACATTAGAGGGCTGGAAGTATGACAAAACAAAAGTCCCCATGGAAAAAGATCTTGGTGGACAGTCATTACTGAAATAGAAGATGTTGATTTGTTTTGGTTGTATCAGAGGATAGGTCTGACTTTTGATTACAGTCATTTGCCCCTTGGTTTCTGATCATGATTTTGTGACTTTTAGAGACATGGAATTGGTGAAAGAGCAAAGAACCTCAAACCATTCCTATTGCAAACTCATCTCAAGAATGGCAGTCATTCCTGAGGCTCAAAGAACAAAGTCCCATTGAAATCCCCAGATGTCAAATCAAGTAAAAATCTTAATTATTATATTGCAAGTATTACAAATCTTAAATCTCTACTAAATTCCAATGAAGAAAGGCACTATACATATGCTACTCATCTCTCATGGCTCCTGACCTGGCACAGTACTTAATCAAATTAGATATTCAATGAATTCTGATCGATTCATAGCAAATATCCAACAACAAATACTTATAAAATTGAATTCTATATGAAGGTTTTTAGGTTGTGAAGCATCCTAATCCTAAATCTAAGCTGTGTGATAAACTGTACTTATAGTATACTATTATTACAGGGAATGTCAATGCATTAGATTTTTCTCCTGATTTTATTTCACAGGGCCCTAAAATTGTAAATCTATAGTTCTAATCTAGAGGATATCTACTCCAACATTCTTTTGTTTACAGAGAGAGAGAGAGGCTCAGAATTCAAACTCAAGTTTAGAAACTTCTAGTTTTCTAGGTTGAGATATGATTCATTAGGACCCCTACTTTTTCCAATCAGTATTAATCAGTTTGATATTTGACATAAATCATAATCACATATCATAAATCATATAGGGATAATTAGATGCATAGATTCTTACAGTGGGCCTTTATAGTGGACCTCAAACTTTTAACCCAATGTTCACTACTTGCTTAGCAATTATAAAGTTCATTTGTGAAATCACAGGAATGGTAATAAAGATATTTCCATCCTGTTTTACCAAATTCCATATCCAAACACAGTGTATTTCCCCCAATTTATTTTGTACCTGTGGATTACCCTCTTCTTATCCAAGACAAGCAAGTGAACATGTTATGAACATTTGCCCATCTCAATTTTTGGCCCTCAATAGAAAAATCTATCAACCAATGAGATTCTATATTTTATTATGCCTCATTTGTTTATTTGGTATCAAACTTTATAAAAGTAAGGTCCAGGGTACCAGGGCATCTCAAATCATGGCCATAGACCTTTATTAAAGTGATATTAGTTTGGAGCTCTGTCTTCCAAAACAATTATTTTTCTTACAGATTTGACATTTTCACACTAATTGGTATATATTTGTTTTGTTTGGGAACCTAAGAGGTAGGAAAACAATCAGATTCAACTCAGCAAGATCCTTTACCATCCTCATCAAATACTTGTATTACCCTGACTAGAACAGTCCTGAAATATGGATCCAGGAGTCCAAATGAGAGATTGGGGTAATCATACAGCAAATCCAGAGAAAATTTTGTGTAAGAAAATCATGGCCCCCTACCATAACCTGAACTCAATCATTTCAGAGGCTTACTGATCACATCTCTCATCCTTCCCAGATCTGTTTTTACATAAGTCCTGGTGTGAAGGGGTTAGTGGAACAAAGAGATTAGTAGACCCAGGGTTATATTGAGGTCTTGAACTTATGAGAATGAATTGTGAAGTTTCAAATATAAACAACTACAGCTCAGAAATCAACAGATGTTACAAATCAAGGCCTGCTATTTCATTGTTTGTCTAGACCAGAAAGTAATGAAGAAAATGGTAACAAAACAGCTACAACTTAAACTTATGTTGCTTATATTTTTTTCCTTTTGGTGATATGGTTGGTAAAAAAACAAAAAACAAACCTTTTTACAAACATACTCTAGTTATTCCCTTCCCCTGTCTATCTCTAATAAGTGTAGCAGCCTTGCCTATTGATTCTTCCCTCAAACATGCCAAATAACAGGATCTGTTGCTTTTACCATTGACTGACTCATCTGCTTTTTTTGTGAAGCCCATTTAGTTCCATGGGGGATCTGTCAGTGAATATGATTGGGGGGTGGCAAAGGGAGGAAGGTATATTAGATTTGAACTTCATCTAAAAGTCATACCCTTGGGGCAGCTAGGTGGCTCAGTGGATAGAGCATTGGCCCTGGAGTCAGGGGTACCTAAGTTCAAATCCAGACTCAGACACTTAATAATTGCCTAGCTGTGTGGTCTTGGGCAAGTCACTTAACCCCATTGCCTTAAATAAAAATAAAAAAATTAAAATTAAAAGTCATACCCTTTCCTGTGAGTTGGTTCACTTTCTTCTATACTTCCTTTCTGTTTGGGAACTTCTTGCTCAATAGTGACATGTTCTTCTCCCTGGAAATAAAATATACGGGTAAAAATAAGGGCAATCATTCTCTAGATAGAAAAGTGAAGTTGCAAATCAGTGAATAAACATTTATTAAGTACCTACCATGTTCTGCTCAGTATGATAAGAGTTTAAGATACAAAGAAAGCTCTCAGGCTTATAGATATAGAAAGAGACATACTTTTGGACATGACCAATGTAATGGAATTGGTTTGCTATGTGTTTCATAGGTTTTTTTTCTTTCTATCTTTTTCATTCCAAGGCAGGGTAGGAAGTTGGGATAGAAATTAAGTGACTTAATTAAATTAAATAAAAAACTCAAAAAATGGAGAAAAGGGCAAAGTATTGCAATTCTAATGGGTTTTCCACTATTGTCCAAGAATTTGATATATTTTAAATTTGTTGATCCAAAGTGAAAGCAATTCTTGGTCACCTAGAATGTACTTTTTGATGCACAAAATGCCCCAGAATCCATTGTTTTCCTCATTATTTCCTATAAATATGGAAGAATGATATATGCTTTTTATCCTTCTGTTATATATCCAGATCTTCTTAACTTTAAGACTGGTTCTAGATTTGACTAACTCAAAATGCCACTGAGGTGCATTCCCTCTCCTCCAGATCAGTAAGTTTTCCATTATTTTTTTTTAACCCAGGAATCAATAATAGTCACTTTAGCTGGTACCTTTCCTTAAAAAACAACGACAAAAATCAAACCTTACCTGTTGGGTATTTATACTATCCCCATAGTGTTCATTACGATTTCTCAGTGTAGATCTTCCTGACTCTCTCTGGTTCTTGATATCTTCTTCCTTAAAATAATAAAAGTAGATATTTCAAAAGGAAAATCAGTGTAAAAAAAGAGAGAGATCAATTGTCCTTCTAACTAATGAGATTTTGTACAACTTGCAATTTCTTTTGACTTGTCAAAAGACAGATGAAAAATCTAAAGAGAACTGATAAATGCAATTAGGTGGAGTCTCCTGATTTGGAGAAAGGGAAAAGACAAGAAAGATCAAATAAGAGGTGAGTGTGGGAGGCCAATCAGGAGACCCTGGGCAAAAGTGCTATTTTAGGTACACATGCAGTACTGACTGTGTGGACATTTCTCTGTGCCCCAGACAAATCTCTTAGATTTGGTACAAAGGATTTACTGATTTGTATCAGGGGAGGGAATTTCCAGGACATTCCTCTCCCATTTACTGTTTAACACTATTAAATGAACAGTATTGTCACATGCGTAGTAATTTATCACAATAGAGATGTACAGTGGGCTCTATAATGCAGCAAGCAGGAAGGATGTAGAACCAGCTTTTACCTTTTTTCAGTCCTCAGGATGATTGATTGCTCCTGCCACCTGGTGGCAGGATCTGAAACTACTTTCATGAATAACAAAGATACACGTCATACTTTTTGAGATTAACAATAGGATATATTATATTTTAAAAACCTATCCTGAATATTACATAACCCACTATGTATTATTATTTAAAGCCTAGCTATGGCACAAAAATTCATTTTTTCACATGTAAAGCCTTTAGTGATCTGGTTCTACCTTTCAAGTTATATATTGCTCTGACAAATACTGAAGCTAAAACTTAACTACTTTGACCACATAAGGAAAAAATTGGAAAATACCTTGATGCTGGGAAAGACTGAAGGCAAAAGGAAAAGGGGAAGGCAGAGAACGAGATAGATATATCATGGAAATAATGAAGCTGAACTTGGACATAGTGGAAGACAGAAAGACTTGGGGTGCTATGATGCTTGGGATCACAAAGAGTCTCAACAACAGTGAAACTTAACTTTCCATAGAACACATCTCTCTTCAATTTGTAGGATCCTTAACTTTTCTTTAAGCGTCTACAAAAGTACCTCTTCCTATAGGATACCTCTTTTGATTTCTCCACTTTATAGTATTATTGATTCAGGAGACTAAAGTTAACAAGTTGAGTTATTCATTCTAAGTGAACTAGATTCTTAGTGAATTGAATCAGAGGTTTAGGAAAGGGCCTTAAGGGATCACTTAATCCAAATTCTCCTTCATTTTTAGATGAAGAAACAGAGGCCTATAGATTAAGTCATTTGCTCAGGTTCTTAGTCAGCAAATTGAGTGTTTGAACAATGTGTTTGAAACTAAGTTCTTCTTCTAATTTCAACATTCCCCTGTACCATCTACTTCCCAGAAGCTAGTTCCCTTCCCATAGTAACTTTGTACTTTATATTTGCTTTTCTGTGTACACAGTGATCCTCCCCAATAAAAAATGTAACTCTCCAGGATAGTAAATGTATCTATTTTTGTTTGTTTTTATAGGAAGTGCTTGGAATATAATAATTGCTTAATGAATAAATACCATTTCTTGAAATGTAATACTGTATTTGACTTTTGATAATTATCGTTTCATAGTAAGTTCTTCCTTAAATTTGAGATAAAGCTAACCTTACTATAAACTTCTATTCTTTGCTCCAGATTTTCTCCTTTGGAAGGACTCCCACTTGGGATCACTGTCTATTGTGATTATGGGTTAAGGACTGAAAATGATCCCATAGGAAAATAGACTTACCTTCTTGGTCACCCCAACACACATTCCTAAATGTAGTTCAAATTGCACTATGGGCCCTCAGCTACTTAAATTCCTTCTTTTCTTCTTTTCTACTTAGAATTTAGCAGTAATGAGCACATGCATATAAATAATCTACAAGGATTGGCTCTAATTGCAGGTACCACCTAGTTAACTTAATTATTCAAGTTAAGAAAATCAAGTTGTATGTGTATAAGCAAATTCCACAGTCTCTCTTAGATTTGAATGGTTACTAAGATTGTCCCATAATGTGTCTCTCAGTGTGTAACCATGTCCTAGAATTCTTGATGGTTTCCCCAGGTGAAAGTAGAATAGATCCCTAAAACCTACAGGGTCCAGTCTAGAGTTTTCAAACCTGAAGATCTGACCTCTAGAGCTCCTGGAGATATAGAATAACTAATAGTTTTTTCCCTACCTCATTGAGTGGCTAAAGTCTATTATTTAATGATAAATTTTTGCTTAGAAATTACTGAAATAGGCTAGGTGATGTAGTGCATAAAGCACCGGCCCTGGAGTCAGGAGTGCCTGGATTCAAGTCTGGTCTCAGATCTTGGTAATTGCCTAGCTGTGTGGCCTTGGGCAAGCCACTTGGACCCATTTGCCTTACAAAAAAAAAAGCCCTAAAAAAAGAAAAGAAATTACTGAAATATAAAACTTTTGATCATTGATTATTTAAATTTGCACTCATTTTTTAGCAAATATAAACTGCATAATGTGCACTGTGGATTGTTTGCTTGTATTTATAACTTTTTTTAGTTACTTGAATCCCCAAATTAAAGCCACTCCCAGTCAAATTTTCTTGGATCTAGAGGTCCAATTGTAGTTATTGCTTTTTTGTGGTTGTTATTATTGAATTGGTTTTTTCTGGTCCTGTCTGATTCTTTATCCATCCATTCTTTATCCATTTACTCCCAATTCCCTGTTAATATATAAATTTATTTCTTGTTCATTCATTTCAGTCATATCTGACACTTTTTGATCCCATTGGGGTTTTTTTTTTGGTAGAGATACTAGAGTGGTTGGTATTTTTTTTCTCCAACACATTTTACAGATGAAGAAATTAAAGCAAACAGAGTTAAGAGACTTGCCCAGGATCACTCAGCTATGATATGTCTGAGACCGGATTTAAATTCAATGAGAGAAGTCTTCCTGATTCCAGTTCCAGTGCTCTTTCCACTGTGCCATCTAATTAGTAGTCACTGGTGGAAAACTCAGATACCTGAAAGAGTTTGGGTATCTTATGGCCTGCTTTCAGTTCATGATGATGCCTCAGCATGTCAAGTGAATTCAAGGGGAGCAGAAGAGATTCTGTTTATAATTTATGTATACTAAGTATATGAATACATATATATGTATATATATATATAAAACATATACACACATTTAAATGTGTATATATATAGAATCTTGCAAACTTAAGAATTTATATATAGTCATTATTATAGAGAACTAAAGGTGACTAAAGTATTTACAGGTACTTATTATGTGCCCAAAACTACTGGAGATAAAAATTCAAGCAACAAAGACAGACCCTATTATCAAAGAGTTTATATTCTAACAGGATACATAAATGTGGCTGAAAAGAGCAGTATATACTAATCAGGACCCCAGCAGGATAACATGAAAGTTCACCTGGGGAAGGAAACCTAGCAACCCAAGGGCAGACCTGATGCAATGAGGTGGGGTTGACGTTGATAACTGGAGAGGTAGAATGGTGAGAAAGAAAGAAAGAAGATAAAAAGATGAGTAGAGAGCTAGAATCCATTTACTAATGAGGAAACTACCTTTACCAAGGCAGATTGGCATCTGGCCTGAACTTCATATTCTTAGAGTTGTTTAGAAGTAAAGGGGCTTATCCAAAATCATATAATCTTTATCAAAGGCAAAACTTGAATCCAAGACTTCCTTGACCCCAAGATCTGCTCTCTAGCCCCTATACTGAAGCAATCTTCAGTTATTATTGGGTTTTTTTTTAGGTTTTTTTTGCAAGGCAAATGGGGTTAAGTGGCTTGCCCAAGGCCACACAGCTAGGTAATTATTAAGTGTCTGAGACCGGATTTGAACCCAGGTACTACTGACTCCAGGGCCAGTGCTTTATCCACTGCGCTATCTAGCCACCCCTTATTATTGTTTTTTTATCCACAATGCAATTTCATTGGGAGTAGGGATTCACCAATGCAGAAACATCTTTTTTTAATTAACAAATATCATAAATTTCTACCATTTATAAAATTGCTTGGAGAAAATTGTATAAATTATAATAATAAACTTAAATATTAAAATAAATTATTATTTATATAAAATATATAATATGACTAATCTTTCTATATGTATATGTGTATGTTTATAAATATACATATAACTTCATTTAATCTTCACAACAGCCTTGTGTTATGATATTATTCCTTTTATAGATAAAGAAACAGATTAAGAAATGCCATTTGACTTGTCCAGAATCTTGTAGCTTGTATGTATTAAAATCAGGATTTGAATCCAGGTCTTTCCGACCTTAAGGCCAGCTCACTATACATTAAGCCTAATTATCTGTTATTATTTGTCTTTTGAGTGCCAGACACTTTGTTAGCTGTTAGAAATACAAAGAGTGACACAGTGGAGAGAGTGCTGAGCCTAGAGTCAGGAAAACCTGGATTCAAATCTGGCCTCAGACATTTAACAAATGTGTGATCCTGGATGAGTCACTTAACCCTGTTTGCTTCAGTTTCCTAAAATAATCTAGAGAAGGACATGGCAAACTACACTAATATCTGTCAAGATAATCCAAAATGGGGTCACAAAGAGTCTAACATGACTGAAAAAGGACTAAACAACAACAAAACAACCAAGGTCAACAATTTTTTGTGTGTGTGATTGTGGTTGGGGAATCTTGATTAACTTAGTTGACTTCACTACTGCCAATAAACCAACTGACTTGTTCCTGTATATCTGGTTGCCAGTCATAATAGGATCATAAATCAAGGGTAAGAAGGGACATCAGAGGTCATCTAGTCTGATTCCCTTTGTTTTACAGATAAGGAAATTCAAGCCAATAAAAGTCAAAAACTGACTTTTAATGTCCTCAATTAAAAGATGTAACATATCAATCAAAATCTATTAAAATATCTTGGTTTCCTTATCAGCCCCAGTCCCTTGAGGTCAAGGGGCTTGACCTAAACTCACTTATGCCTGATTTAACAAAGGGTCTTTCCTAAGCAAATAATAACTCAAACTTTACTGAATGATTGATCAGTTTTTAAATGTAAGAATTTTACTAAGTAAGAGTAATTTCAGAATGAAGGCAAAAATAACAAATTGAAGGAAAGAATTACCAACTTTGGGTTGGGTGGGAGTAGATTTGGAACTTTCTCAACCCCTTTAGTGTTCAGTAAATCCTCTCAATTCAGAATTAATTAAATGAACTTTCAATATATTTAGTCCTTTGTAGAGCTATAGTTCATTATTTGTTGATATGTATTATCCTCTATGCTTATAATCCCATGAAACTCACATCTAAGTTTGATCATAGGGATTGGGGGAGGGGAAGACTGACCTAGATGACCTCTATGACCTTTTCTTGCTATAGATCCATGGCCCATTTGGTCAATCAATATCTTTCCTTTTGCTCTTAATTTAGCTTCACGTACTTGTGTAGCACTCAATTTCTCATTCTAACTACCAGTTTCTCTTCCACTGTCCATATTTTTGTGGAAACTGCTGTGAGTCAGAGACTTTAGGTTCAAATTCTACCTCCTCTGCCTGTGAGAACTTGAGTAAGTCACTCAAACTCAAATGAAAAAGGTGTTGAACCAGATGGTCCGAGGTCACTGCTAGCTTTCAAGCTTTAAATCTCTTGTACTACATCTTTCAATAAGTCCTTTTGTGGTTTTCTTATGCCCACCACAATGACCTACCAAGAAGTCATGGGTTGTCAGAGTTTTAATTCTTCTGAGATTGCAATATTTAATTACAGTTTTTGTTACATCTCCCTCTCTAATAGAGAGTAAGAGATAAAATTTTAAAAATAAGGTCTTCTTGTCTTGCATTGATAAAATTAACCAAGTATGAAGATTATTGTGCCAGTATCTATTGCAGAAATTGAGAAGTATAAAAATTCCATGAAGGATTTGATAAGGTCCTCCACAAAAATTTAATAACTGTAATCATTGACCAATGCAAACATGGGAAAAGGGGAGGATTGTGGGAAAATGTGCTGAAAAATATAGTGTAAGATTAAGAAATAAAAGATCCACAAGCTTGTAGATAGTTCAGAAGTCTCATACCTATAAATAAGGCATTTAAAGAGCTAGAAATTGCAGTTCCAAACCTGAACAAAAGGAAGCAGCTCGGCTCCCACATACCTAATCCAGCAAAAAACCCAAGAACAGTACCTGACTAAATAATGATCAAGCAGTCTAAAAACTGACTTCATCCATACACAAAGAGAGATAAAAATTCATGGAATTGGGATTCAAATAAAACTAGTTCCAGGGGAGGCAAACAGAGACAAGCCAAAGACCCTCATAAGCTTGAAAAGCCCTTTTTTGAGTCAGTGAGAATAGAGAGCTTCTACAAGAAAATCCTAGAGGGTTGGGGATCTACAGTATGAAACTTGGAAGAAGTCAGGAATTTAGATATGATAGAGTTTAGATCAGGATACTACAGATCTAGGGACTCCAAGGTCTGCATTCTTCCTGGAGATACCATAGAGGATCCTAAAGATCTAGTGCTATGCATCTCAAAGATCCAGCACTTTTAGCAAAAATATGCCCAGGGAAATCTTAACAGGACCAAGGTGGTAAGCATCCCACCCAAAAATATTACAAGCATGAATCCTGACCCTAACTCAGAAATTCAGGTTAAAAAGATGATTGGAGATGAGTAAATAGGAAAAGATTGACCACTATAAATAATTATTATAATTCCAGACATACCCAAAATCCAGTCTAGAAGAAGAGAGTAACTATACAACAAAGGAAAAAATAGATTTTCTGCAAGGAATAAGGAATACCTAGAAGAAATTAAGGGAGGGGGCGGTGAAGTAGGGAGGGAAGGGGGGGAAGAGACAGAGAGAGAGAGAGAGAGAGAGAGAGAGAGAGAGAGAGAGAGAGAGCGAGCGCAAGCAACTTGAAACTTTTAGTGGTAAGCCTTACCCAAGTAAGGAGATTCCCTGAAAAGAAGAGACAATGATTTTCAAAGAAGAAATCAATGACTCCACAGGATGAGAAGTATTAGAACAAATTCAAAAGACTGAAAAACAAAAGAAAATATTACCAAAAACAGAAAGTAGAGCTAGCAATAATAATTCCAAAATGGGGGGGGGGAGCCATTGAATCTTTTAAAAATGCACAAAGAGTAAAGAAGGAAGATGAAAAGGAAACAAATATAGGCAAGACAGCTTTGAAAATAATGTGATGAGGGGGTGGCTAGGTGGCACAGTGGATAGAACACCGGTTCTGGAGTCAGGAGTACCTGAGTTCAAATCCGACCTCAGACACTTAATAATTACCTGGTCATGTGGCCTTGGGCAAGCCACTTAACCCCATTGCCTTGCAAAAATTAAAAAAAGAAAAAGAAAAAGAAAAGAAAAGAAAATAATGTGATGAATTTATATATACTTTAAAAAAACTGTATGGAATAGAGAACTTCAAAGTTCCTATATTCAAATAAATAGCATTGAAATACATTCAAAAGAGAATTGGAAGGTCTCCACTACTTATATCTTATCATACAGGAAATGATCCCTTATTTTTATGAAAATGATTTCTTAATCAGCTGTCTGCTAATAATCAAACTATCAGTTTTTAGAATAAAGGACACAATCAATACTGGAAGAAGAAAAGATTAAGAGGAGAAAACTGTACTAGGAGCAGTTACAACTGCCCCAATTTAAACCTACTTTAAAAATGGAAAACAGGATAAAAGCAAAGACACTGACATTGATTATCACTGATTATTTGAGAATATTATGCAAAAGTGCCATAACAAGGAGGTTTTTTAGCCAGATACCAAGCAATTAAATCAACAAGTTATGTCTTATCTGCCAGGTCTTTCGTTAGCAAATTGCCAGTTTGAAATGCAGTGGAGTGGAGAGGCTGCTTTGTCAGTTCATTAGTATCTTTATTTGGACAGTATGGAAGTTGAAAAATGAATTGGGCCCAGAATTATGTATAAGAAAGAGAGGATTGAATTAGATTTAAAAAAGTGTTTAAAATGAGTCAACTGCTCCCTGATACAAAACCCTCCATTTTAAACACTAATATTGTCCTCGTGTTATAAAATGAATATCAATCAGTATAAGTAATGATATATAAAGAATCAGAATTGCAAATAATCCGAGGAGAAATGAGACACATGATGAGCACATGTTTGTATGGTATGTCAACAATTATTTGAATCTAAATATTGGCATAAAATATCTTCTAATGACAAAAAAAAAAGTTGTCCATAAAAATTGGATATTGATAGGAAGGTTCTATTGGGTAGTTCCTTCAACTGAGGCTCATGAGGCATGTTTTTTAGGCCCTTTCATCAGCTGTCTTCTCTAGACAATAGTCTATCTTACCTGTATCAGTGTCAAAAGAGGAAAAGAATTCCTGGGATTGTATATTGACTCAGAAAACCATATATTAACATTATCTATGTTCTACTATATTTTTATCTTGTTAAATATTTCTCAATTATATTTTGATCTGGTTTGGAAAGATTATACTTGACAGTTCTGGTTTCTCATGGAGGAAAGTAGGAGGAAAATTAGGATTTTTATCTGTTAATTATTATTATTTGATTCTGAGTCCACCTGAACTGTATTATCATCTGATTGATGTATTTCTACCTTTCCCACAAGGGTATTCTGACTAATAAGGAAGAACTAGATGTTAAGGTAGAAATATTAGTATGCCTAAGGACAAGATTGTAGCATTCAGACTGAGGAATTTTAGACTTTATCATATGGGCGCTGGGAAACCATTGGAGAATTATGAACAGAGAGTATAAACATTTACATGTGTCTTAGGAAGATTCATCAATAGGATGGCCATTTGCTGATTTTCTTGGCCATGAAAATCCATGAATAAATAAGTGTCCTTGCTTTTATATGGCCTTTTTTGACTTTAGTAGGAATAGTAGCAGAGTTCCATAATTTTTTTGTTGTAAACAATAACAATAGTTTTTATTTAGTGACATACTCCTATGAGTGGACATAGCACTGGAGGAAATGAGCATGTCAACCGTGACATTCATACTCTAAATCAGAGTATTATAACCTGAAGTTATAAATCTTGAGACATTATGTGACCCTGGGAAATTCAGTTGCTCTGTTGGCCTCAGTTCCCTCATCTGCTAAATTAAGATAATAGTACATACCAACCAGAGTTGTTTGTGAGGATCAAATGAAACAACATACATACAATTTTTTGCATGCCTTAGAAGGCATGTAAATGTTATCATTATTAAAAGATTAAGTTGCAGCTAATTGAAAGGAGAATTCACAGACTTTCCTTGGAAAGGCAGGTAAATTAGCTATTTGAGTTAGTCCAAAGAAAACAAAGAAGATTTTCATGGGATATTTGTTTATATCCTATTGCAATACTCATTATAGGCATTTGTTGAAAGGGCCTATATGATAGTAATTGCAGTTTATGTCTGAATATCCATTGCAGGGAGGTGAGAGGTAGAGAAATTCATTGAAGAATTCAGTTAGAGAGTCCAAATTAAATCAACATGTACTTTAATTGTCAATGGCTGTAAAGTAGGGAAGATAACTTTTTAAAAAGATGGTAAAAGTTTTTAGAAATTGGAAGCAAGGGCGGCTAGGTGGTACAATGGATAGAGTACCAGCCCTGGTGTGGCCTTGGGCAAGCCACTTAACCCCATTGCTTTGCAAAAACCAAGAAAGAAAGAAAGGAAGGAAGGAAGAAAGAAAGAAAGAAAGGAAGGAAGGAAGGAAGGAAGGAAGGAAGGAAGGAAGGAAGGAAGGAAGGAAGGAAGGAAGGAAAGAAGGAAGGAAGGAAGGAAGGAGGAAGAAAGAAAAATTGGAAGCAAGAGAGATTGGTTATGTGTGTTTAGGGGTGAGGGATTAGAGACTACATGAAAGCCCTCTCTGCCTATAAATCATTAATATTTTCTTCAGAAAGAGTACAGACATACTAAATGGGATCTTAGGAGAGAGCGCCATATCCCTTTTTTGGAGCAAAGGTAGAGCTGACTTAATCCTGTTGGGAGGGGAGAGTGGAACTCCAGGGTAAGCATGCAGGAGCAATCCAGTGAAAAGATCTGCCCCAGGGAGTAGGGAGGAAAATGTGAAGTGAAGCAAAGCTGGGGGCTGGCTTTAAATGATGGGTCAAGTGATCAGGTGAATGATAATAGCATGACTCTAGGGAGGAAGTTGAAAAAGTAAAAACTTCCAGAAGAGTTCTGTGCTTAGAGTAGGAAGACAGGTACTGAGGAGAGGCTTAAGGAAATAGAATTCATTTTTAACATTATGCCAGTTGATTTCCAAAGAACACAATGAATAGTTTTTACCAATATAAATCAATCACCACAAAAAAGAAAAAGAACTTAGATTTCAGACAAATACTGGAATTCACATTTCTAACAAAAACCTACCTCAATCCTAAATTCTATTCAGTCAGATTGCTTTGAACTGACTGTATTACTATTTACAAATCCCTGTGACCAAGTTTACAAAGAGGATGAGCCCCTTTTTCCTAACTTTCCCCTACTTTTTAGTGTTTTTGTCTTTTAGTTCTAGATGCCTTTCTAGAAGGAAATACCTCTTTTGAGACTCTGGAATGCATTCCCACCATCGGCTCTATATTTATCAGTAACATTTTTTTTTTGGCAAGCATTTGTTATATACTTAATATGTGTAGAGGATAATGCTAGACAATACTGGGGATGGTTAGATAAGACACGACCTCTGATCTTATGGAGTGTGATTTGGAAAATTTGGGAATAGAGACTATTTCTTGATTTTGCAAAGGCTTTCCAATGTACCTGGAAAGTACCCTCTCCTCAACTCTTAGCACTTCTAGCTTCTTTCAAAGCTCAGGTGCTATTTTCTAGAAGAATTTTTAGAATTTAACCAGTCCTAGGAAGGATTCTACCAGAAAGTTCTCCACACCAGAGATATCAAACAGATCCACAATATTTTCCCCAGTGCTCTGGAACCAGATTAAAATGTAATTGAAGAATGTTTAACAAAATAAATAATAAAATACAACAGATAATATTAATTTGAGGTTCCCTAAGTCAATATGACATTCAATTTGGGTGTGATGCCACTGGTCTAGGTTCTATAGAAACCAAAAATGGCATTCCCATAGATGAGCTACTGGCTGAATAAACTGTTGTTATATGAAGACAGGCTGTGGCATTTGAAATAAATGGAATATTGTTTAAGAAATTTTGAGGAATTCTACTACTGCTACTAGTCCTTTGGTATTCAGGAGGACCATAGCAACTAATCAATTAATGACATGAATTCGTACAATAATGTTTATTATAGTGAGGGGTTTGCTGTGCAAGACATCTTTCTCACTTGCCATTACCAGAATAGTTCCACCCATGACCTGATTTATAGGAAGCAGGACTATTGGAGATGGTCTGGTTTCTGCGGGAATCTCTTGATCTTAAATTGGTTTTGTTTCCTCCATATCAGCAAGGCACCACAGCACTTCATCAATGCTAGACAATCTCAAGTATGTAATGTTTGACAACAAAATGAAACAACCTTATAAATCCTAACCTATCTCTTGATGCACTAATAGTTGGTTTGACCTTTCCTCTCAGACTTTCCTTGGTTTCTCTTCCCTCAGAAAGGAATTTTCAGAGAGAAAGGAAAATTAAGCAGAGAAAAGTGAGGACAAGACAAAGAACAATACAATATATAGTATATAAATTTACAACAATGTAAGCAAAAATAACAGTAAGTTAAAAATATTAAAAAATTCATCTTAGTCTCAGAAAACAATGAAACCTTTTCTTTTAGCAGGGAGATGAGACACTACAAGAGAGGAATGTTGTAAACATTGTCAGGAGCCATATTCATTATTTTTGTTTAACTGAGGGTTTATTTGTTTTTTTTGTTTTTGGTAAACGGAAGGATTCATTTCAAAGGGGTTAGAAGAAATAAGATGGATTTGGAAGACAATGATGGCCTTGAGGAAAAAGGAATTTTAAAAAATGACTAGTGTTTTGAGACTGAATGATAGGGCCCATATCAACAGAAAATGAAACTGGGAAGGACTGGTTTGACAGAAGATAAAAATCGATTTGAATCTTAGAGGTGGAAGGAAGAAAATTTAGTTCTGTCTGAGGGAAAGGTTAGGAACTCTGAGTGTACTACTTTGTACAGTGCAAGGGCTAATAGATGGTTTACTATTTTTTAAGATTTTTTTTTGAGATTTTTAAGATTTTTTTAAGATTATTTTTCCCATTCAATGACATAACAGGTTACTAATACACACACACACACACACACACACACACACACAAACAGGTGTGAGGTAAAGATGCAGTCAGGAAGACTTGAGTTTAAATCCAGACTCAAACACATACTAGTTGTGTGACCTTGGCTAAATTACTTAATTCTCTTTGCCTCAATTTCCTTCTCTGTAAAATAAAAAGCTAGAGAAGGAAATGGCATAACAAGAAAACCTCAAATTAGGTCAGTTCTCACTCAAGTCTTTGGTCACTGAGAGATTCTGTTTATCAAATTTATTGATTACTGCTAGTCTGAGTAATAAATTGATCATTCTCATAAATTTCTCTCAGCCTTTTTTTTGGCATCCTTGAAGGTATTTGGGGAATGAGGCTGGTTCCTGAGGGAAACCTAATAAGGAGAGGGTCTTTTCCCTCAGGAATTTCTCCCCAGAATTTACCCGGAGACTTGATTTGCTTCTCAATCCCAGGTCAGTCCCAATTTAGTCCCAATTCATTCACTTTGCTGAGGAAGGATCTCCCTGGGAAGTATCTTTAAGGTAATAGGTAAGCCTTGGTGTTGCTGGGAAAGTAGCTAACTATGGCTATATTCTGCTCTGGTGGGGAAGTCCTTTCTTTTTTTTTTAAATTTATTAAAAGAGCAAATTACTTTCTTTTTAATTATATTATTTTTTCATACAAATGTTTTTTTTATAATTACTAAAATATTCTTGTTTAAGAGTAGACATAATGTCCTCCCCCACAAAATACAGACCCTCATGAGCAATAAAGTAAAGAGGAAAAAATTAAAAATAAAATAAAAAATAATAATAGGGGCAGCTAGGTGGTAGACGGAGCATCAGCCCTGGAATCAGGAGTACCCAAGCCCAAATCCAGCCCCAGACACCCAACAATCACCCAGCTGTGTGACCTTGGGAGAGCCACTCCAACCCCACTGCCCTACAAAAATCAAAACCAAAACAAAATACAATAAATAATAATAATAATAATAATAATAATAATAATAATAATAATAATAATAATAATAATAATAGAGGTGGCCAGGTGGCACAGTGGACAGAGCACTGGCCCTGGAGTCAGGAGCACCTGGCCTCAGACACCCAACAATCACCCAGCTGTACAGCCCTGTGCAAACCACCCAACCCCATCTGTCTCGTAAACATCCCCTTCCAAATAATAATAATAATAATAATAATAATAATAATAATAATAATAATGATGATGATGATGATGATGATGATGATAATATGTGCTTCAGTCTGTGTTCCAACACCACCAGCTCTTTTGTGGGTGGATCACATTCTTTAGGATAAATCCATCATAAAAGCTACGTCCATATTTTTCCACTGTTGCCATTGCTGATTGCAACTCCCTCCATTCATATTTCTGCACTACCATACACTATATTTTCTCTCTCCTTTCATTCTGTCCCTCTTCTTAAATGTGCTGTAAGGCAGCTGAGTGGCACAGCAGACTGATCATCGGCCCTGGGACCAAGAGGCCCAGAACCCATATACTACCCCTAAGGCCCAACAACTACCCGGCCCTGTGGTCCTGGACAGGCCATCCAATCCCAGCCCCTTGCAAAAAGTAAAAAAGAAAATGTGTTATATCTGACCACTCTCCCCCATGGTCCATCCTCTCCTTTCATCACTGTCTTCCCCCCTTCCCCCTGTCCCCCTTCTCTCCTTCTTACTTTAGATGTCTATACCGCATTGAGTATATATGCTGTTTCCTCTCCTAGCCACCTCTTATGAGAGCAAATGTTCCCTCATTCCCCCTCGCCTTCCCCTCCTCCATATCATTGTAATTAAAAAAATCTTATTATATGAAATATCCTAGCCTATTCCACCTCTCCTTTCTCTTACTCCCATTAAATTTCTCTTTTAGCCATTGACTCAATTTTTACAATATATTATATCTTCAAATTGAGCTCTTTCCTGTGCTTCTTCTATAAAAGCTCCTACTACCTAATCTATTAAATGAGAACCTTCTAAGAAGTATTATCAGTATCATTTTTTAATTCAGGAATACATATAGTTCATCATCATTAAGTCCCTCATAGTTTACCCTTCTCTTCCACTCTCTATGCTTCACCTGAGTGTTTTATTTGAAGATCAAACTTTCTGTTCACCTCACAGGAACATTTGAAATTCCCCTGGTTCATTCAATGTCCATCTTTTTCCCTGGAAGAAGATGCTCAGTTTTTCTGGGTAGTTGATTCTTGGTTGCATTCTGAGCTCTTTTGCCTTCTGGAATATTATAATCTAATCCCTATGAGCCTTTTAATGTAGTTGCTGCTAAGTCCTGTGTGATTCTGACTTCAGCTCCATGATATTTGAATTGTGTCCTTCTGACTGCTTGTAATATTTTCTCTTTGACTTGGGAGTTCTGGAACTTGGCTATAGAATTCTTTTAAAATGATGTCAAGGCTTTTTTCCTGTACAGGTATTCCAATAATTTTAAAATTATCTTTCCTGAATCTGTTTTCCAGATCAGTTGTTTTTTTTTTCAATGAGTTGTTTCACATTTTCTTCTAATTTTTCATTCTTTTGGTTTTGGAGTATTGTATCTTGACTTCTCATAAAGTCAGCAGCTTCCTTTGGCTCCATTATAGATCTGAGGGATTTGTTTTCCTCAGAGAGCTTTCTTATCTCTTTTTCCATCTGGCCAATTCTGTTTTTTAAAGCATTCTTCTCCTCAATAACTTTTTGAACTGTTTTTTTTTTCCATTTGACCTATGCTGGTTTTTAACATGCTATTTTCTTCAGCATTCTTTTGGATCTCCTTGACTAAGCTGCTGACTTCTTTTTTCAAGTTTTTCCTGCATCTCTCTCATTTCTTTTCTCAATTTTTCTTCTATCTCCCTCACTTGATTTTCAAAATCTTTTTTGAGTTCTGTCATAGTCTGAATTCAATTTCTGTTTTTCTTGGAGTCTTTAGATGCAGGAGCTTGTCTCCGTGTGTGAGGCTCTGTCTTCCCTCCTGGTTTGTGAATGACAACAAGTGCACCCTTCTGCCACAGGGTTGAGGTAGAGGACCCCTGCTGTTCTATGGGGGGCCTAGACTGTGATCAGGATCTGAATGTGGTCAGAGCCCCACAGTCCTGTTCCAGGTACAGAGGACAGACCTCGGAAGTCTTTCTCCACTCCCCTACCTAGGCTGAGCACTCAAGGCTCAGTTACCTGAGGGCTCCTGCTTATTGACTCCACCTGCTTCTGTTTCCTGGATCTGGGCCTCTGCTGCCATGTTGCTCACTGAATGCCCTGAGGGCTGGGCTTCATGCAGTTGCTCTGGCAGCCCCCTCCCCATACTCCACGTTGTTCCTGGTACTCCCCGGGGTGTAGGTCAAGAAACTGCCCTTGCTGCTGTGAGCCATGGCTCCCAGGGCCCTGGGTCTGCCTCCGGGAGGCTGAAGTTCCTTCACTCTGGCTGGCTGCCCCTCTAACCCTGTGAAATGGAGCCTTTCTGCTATTTTCCAGGTTACCTTGGGCTGGAGAATTTCCTCACTGGATCTCTCTGTGGGTTCTGTCTCTCGAAAATTTAGTTAGAGCCCTTATTTTATAAGTTTTGAAATATTATAGAGAGAGAGCACCTAAGAGAAGCTCTTCTCCTCTTGCCATCTTCGCTCCCCGCCCCCCCCAGAAGTCCTTTCAAGAGAATAGAGTTATCCTCCATGCTAGTGGAAATATCTCTATATGGGAAAATGGGATTCATATTCTTCAAGATTGATTTTAAAAATTGGACACACAAATTTTTTATTTAAAAACTTTTCAAAAGGGAAACAAAATCCAACTAATGGGAAAAAGCTTCTCTGTGTTTATTTTTATATTATCTGTGTCAAACTATCTTTTTCCTGAGTTTTATCAACCCAAAGAGAAAGAGTAAAAAATTTTTCTTAAAGAAAAATCTCTCTCCTTTACTCTCTCTCACTCTTTCTTCTCCTTCCATCCCTCTCTCTCTAAGTCAGGTTGATAGACAAGAGAGAGACACATATAAGAGGGATGGAGATTTTTTTCCCCATTCTGTAGAAATTTATGGCATCCTAATCTAATCAGAGACTAAAATGTAAGTTCTCTTCTCTGAATTTTCAAATTATAGTTTGAATATTTTTATAAGTGCTGAAATGTTTTAGTAAGTTTTGAGATAACTATAGAATTTGTTTTATGGGGGCAGCTAGGTGACATAGTGGATAAAGCACCGGCCTTGGAGTCAGGAGTACCTGGGTTCAAATCCAGTCTCAGACACTTAATAATTACCTAGCTGTGTGGCCTTGGGCAAGCCACTTAACCCCATTTGCCTTGCAAAAAAAAAAAAAAAGAATTTGTTTTATGGAAAAATAAGAAAAGAATTGTAAAAGTTGCAAGGAAACAACACTTAGATCTTGTCTCACTTCTTGCTTGGAAAATGACAGATTTATTATTTTAGTGCAGGAGGAAGGTAATTTCATTGATTAGAGAAGTGGGAAATAAAACTAAATTGAAAGTAATATTGAAGGGCAAGGGGGGAGGAGCCAAGATGGAGACAAGAACTGATCGTGTCTTAGGGGCTCTCTCATAAATCTTCGAAACTAAGGACTCTAAATTTTTGAGAGGCAGAACCCACAGAGGGACTCAGTGAAGCAGTGCTCCTACCCAAGGTAAACTAGAAAAGAGCAGAAAGGCTCTGTTCCCCACGGTTGGAGGTGTGGCCTGCCAGAGGGGTGGCCTGCCAGAGCAAAAGAACTTCAGCCTCGCGGAGGCAGCCCCAGGGCACTGGGAGCTGTGGCTCACAGCAGCTGGGGAGCTTCCTGACCTATGCCCCAGGGAGCACGGGGCACAAATTGGGGGAACTGCGGGGGGACTTCTGCTAGAGCAAGCACAAGAAGCCCAGCCCTCAGGGCACACAGCAAGCAGCATGGCCACTGCATTCCAGATCCAGGAAACATAAGCAGGCGGAGCCAGTAAGCAGGAGCCCCCAGGGCATGAGCCCATTGAACCTAGGGAGAGGAGTGAAGAGAGAGAGACTGCCAAGCTCTGTCCTCTGCCCATGGAAGAGGACTCTGGGGCTCTAACCACATTCAGATCCTGATCACAGTCTAGACCCCACCATAGGACAGCAGGCCCCCCCCACCTCAGCCCTGTGGCAGAAGGGGGGTGCATATGGTCATTCACAGACCAGGAGGGAGGACAGAGATTCACACACTGAGATCCTTGTAGGATTGTCCCGAAAGCTCAGGAAGCAGCCTAAAAATAGGCTTAGGCTGGGAAAATGAGCAAGCAGAGAAAAAAGAGGAAGACCATTGAGAAATATTTTGCATATGAGCCCAAGAAGGATCAAAACAGTCTGAAGATAGAGAAGTACAAGCTCCTGCATCTAAAGAGTCCAAGAAAAACAGAAATTGGGCTCAGGCTATGACAGAGCTCAAAAAAGACTTTGAAAATCAAATGAGGGAGTTAGAAGAAAAACTGAGAAAAGAAATGAGAGAGATGCAGGAAAAACGTGAAAATGAAGTCAGCAGCTTAGTCAAGGAAATCCAAAAAAATGCTGAAGAAAATAGTATGCTAAAAACCAGCTTAAGTCAAATGGATAAAACAGTTCAAAAAATTATTGAGGAAAAGAATGCTTTAAAAAGCAAAATTGGGGGGGTGGCTAGGTAGCGCAGTGAATAGAGTGCCAACCCTGTAGTCAGGAGTACCTGAGTTCAAATCTGGCCTCAGACACTTAATAATTATCTAGTCATGTGGCCTTGGGCAAGCCACTTAACCCCACTGCCTTGAAAAAACTACAAAAAAAAGAGCAAAATTGGCCAGATGGAAAAAGAGATTAGAAAACTCTCTGAGGAAAATAAATCCTTCAAACAAAGAATAGAACTCAGGAAGACTGATGAATTTATGAGAAATCAGGACTCAATACTTCAAAACCAAAAAAATGAAAAATTAGAAGAAAATGTGAAACATCTCACTGAAAAAAACAACTGATATAGAAAACAGATTTAGGAAAGATAATTTAAAAATTATTGGAATACCTGAAAGTCATGATCAGGAAAAGAGCTTTGACATCATTTTCAAAGAATTACTACAGGAAAATTGCCCTGATATTCTAGAGGCAGAGGGAAAAATAGAAATGGAGAGAATCCACCAATCCCCCTGAGAAAGAGATCCTAAAAAAACAACCCCTGGGAATATTATAGCCAAGTTCCAGAACTCCCAAGTCAAAGAGAAAATATTACAAGCAGCCAGAAGGACACAATTCAAATATCATGCAGTAAGGATCACACAGGACTTAGCAGCAACTACATTAAAAGCTCATAGGGCTTGGAATATAAACCAGAAGGCAAAAGAGCTTAGAATGCAACCGAGAATCAACTACCCAGCCAAAATGAATGTCCTCCTCCAGGGAAAAAGATGGACTTTCAATGAACCAGGGGAATTTCAAATGTTCCTTTTGAAATGGCCAGAGCTGAACAGAAGGTTTGATCTTCAGATACAGGACTCAGGTGAAGCATAGAGATTGGAGGAGAAGGGGGAAGTATGAGGAACTTAATGATGATAAACTGCATATATTCCTGCATAGAAAAATGACACTGATAATACTATATGAACCTTCTCAGTCAATAGAGCAGGTAGAAGTAGCTTTTATAGTTGAAGCACAGGAGAAAGCTGAATTTGAAGATAAAATATGGTGTAAAAATGGAGTCAATAGAAAAAAGGGAAATGTAAAGGGAGAAAGAAAAAGGAGAGGGGGAATAGGCCAAGATATTTCATATAATAAGATTTTTCTTTATTACAATGAGCTATTGCAATGATATGGAAGGGGGGAGGCACGGGGGAATGGGGGAACCTTTGCTCTCATCAGAGGTGGCTAGGAGAGGAAACAGCATATATACTCAATGGGGTATAGACATCTGGCTTAAGAAGGGGGGAGCAGGGGGAAGGGGTGGGGATGTGAATGATGGAGGAGAGGATGGACCCTGGGGGAGAGTGGTCAGATATAACACATTTTCTTTTTTACTTCTTGCAAGGGGCTGGGATTGGAAGGCCTGTCCAGGGCCATAGGGCCAGGTAGATGCTGGGCCTAAGGGGTAGTATGGGGGCTTGGGGCCAGGGATCTGTCTGCTGTGCCACACAGCTACCCTACAGAAAAGTCAGAGTGAAAGGAGAGAGAAAATATAGTACATGGTAGTGGAGAAATACGAAAGGAGGGAGTTGCAATCAGCAATGTCAATGGTGGAAAAATAAGGAAGTAACTTTTGTGATGGACTTATCATAAGGAATGTGATCCACCCATGACAGAGTTGTTGATTTTGGAACAAAGACTGAAGCACATTTTTTAGTATTGTTATCTTGGGGGGGGGTGCAGGGCAAATGGGGCTGGGTGGTCTGCCTGGGGCCACATAGCAGGGTGATTGTTGGGTGTCTGAGGCTGGGTTTGGACCCTGGTGCTCCTGGCTCGAGGGCCAATGCTCTGTTCACCACCCAGCTGCCGCTACTATTATTACTATTTTGTTTTATTTTTGGTCTCTTTTTTTTCTTTTTTTGGTTTTTGCAGGGCAGTGGGGTTGGGGTAGCTTGCATGTCACACAGCTGGGTGATTGTTTGGTGTACGGGGCGGGATGTGGGTTCAGGTGCTCATGGCTCCAGGGCTGGTGCTCTGTCCATTGTGCCACCTAGCCATACCTACAATTATTACTATTATTTTTTTAATTTTAATTTTTTTCTCTCCCCTTTACTTTATTGCCCAAGTGAGTCTATATTTTTTGGGGGGAGAGGGTATTTTATTTACTCTTAAACAAGAATATTTTATCAATGTATAAAAAACATTTGTACAAAATGAGAATAAATATTAAATATAAAAAAAGAAAGCAGTATTAGTGAGATTCCAAACTGAAGAAAAAAATGATGACTGTGCCACTTAAGAGCTGTGGCCGCTTAAGATGAATGTGCCACTTACTAACTCTTTCCTGGTTCAGAAACAGAGAAAAGTTTTTTTTAAATCAGGAAATACTAAAAAAGAAAAATATTGTTTGTCCTTCATTCTTTTTTTTTCTTTTTTAGGGTTTTTTTTTTTTTTTATTTTGCAAGGCAAACGGTGTTAAGTGGCTTGACAAAGGCAACACAGGTAATTATTAAGTGTCTGAGACTGGATTTGAACCCAGGTACTCCTGACTCCAGGGTCGATGCTTTATCCACTGTGACACCTAGCTGCCCTTGTCCTTTATTCTTAAAGAGGACCATGACATTAGGGAGGTGATGACATGACAAGCAGGTGAATTGGATTTAAGTGAGGGATTGTTGTGCAAAGTCACCAATCTCACTTTCTTCTCTAGAGCCATCTGAATCTGATGACCAGATGTGTATCAGGAATACTGGAGATGGCCCTGGTTGCAGTGGGAGACCTTGATCTTTTTAGGTTTAGGTTTTTAATAATAATAATGATGATAACAACAACAACAACGTTGAAAAATTTTGAAAAATAACATTGTTGAAAAAAGACCATGGTATCAAAGAGATGATATGACAAACACATGAATTGGATTTCAGTGAGGGGGTGCTAAGCTAAGTCACCAGCCTCACTTTCTCTTCCAGAGATTCTGGGGCCAGGGACCAGATATGAATCAGGATGACTTCAAATAGCCCAGAATGTGAGGTAATCAAGATTTAAGTGATTTGCCCAAGGTCACATAGCTATCACGTGTCTGAGGTCAGGTTTGAACTCAGGTCCTCTTGACTTCATGTTCAGTACTCTGTCCACTGCTACTACCCATCTAGCTGCCTATGGATCTTTATTAGGAATCAGTTTGACTGAGACAACACCCATTCCTTGATCAAGGCAGGAAGAAAGAAATGACCAAAGAATGACAATTTTTGCTTAGCCAAAAAAAAGGAAATAAGTTTTGTTAGAAGGGTATATTTAATTAGATCCTTGAGAATTTTACAAATTAATATACAAATTATATGTACAAATCAATTTAGAAAGTAATTTTTAAGCTGGTGTTTTAATATTAGAAATTAGAAATTTTGATTTAAATTATATTAAATTCCTTGATTTGGGTATGGGTATTAATTGGAGTAGATTTTAAACAAGAAAAAAACAAGAAAATGAGACTCATTAATTTTTTGCTATAAATGATGTAGAATCCCAAGGTAGAATTTGGGTTTAGATTCACTCCAGAAATTATTAATACCGCTTTTCTTAATCAATTCTTGTCAAGAATTAGTATCTCTATGTTTTCTACCCTAGGTGGCATGGATATGTGTATGAGAGAAAGAACAAAGGAAGGGAAAAATCTGAATCGATATTTCCAATGTGCTTCAGGGGTCTGTGTATGTGTGTATGTGTGTGTGTGTGTGTGAGTGTGTGTGTGTGTTGCACCAAAACTGCAGGTTATAGAGGGATATGTCAGTTTGGGCTACATTTCAAAGGTCAGTTTTTCAATTTGAATTTTAAGAGCTGTCATGCTTCTTGCCCACAGAATGAAAAGTTTAGTTAAAGGAGCAAAAAGAAAATAAGTAAAATTCAATTTTGAAAAATGCTTTGTATTAGTTATGAGAAGCATATGGTAGAACTTAATTCTTATTTGAATAGATCAAGTGCTCATAAGCTGTTAACTAAGTGCCTCAAAAGAAGGAATAAGCCATTGTAAACTTTGAGTTCCGGGTTACTCACCTATTAAATCTCTGGGTGTCACCACCAATACTACCCCTTCTGACTCCACCCCACTTAATGGGAAAAATTGTAAGGTGACATTGTAAATGAATTAAAAATTAGATAAGAATGTGCATTTTTAAGTTCCTTAGAACCCCAAAGATTACAGTAGAGCAATTAACCAGGAGAGTGTGTGTGTGTGTGTGTGTGTGTGTGTGTGTGTGTGTGTGTGTGTGTGTAGAGAGAGAGAGAGACAGAGAGGGGAAGTTTGATTTGGGTGAAATTTTTAATCTCTTGGGATAAAGATATGAGAAACATTATGTGGTTATTCTTTATGATATGAAAACTATAGTAATATTACATTCTGTCTCTAGAATGTCACTAATCTAGTGATAAAAACATTCCCATTCTTTCTTAGAAGCCTTCTTTTTCTTGGAATTACTTTTGTTTTAAGATAGTTCAATCTAGCTCTTTCAAACACCTAGGCCAGGTCATCTGAGGATTATTGACATTATTTCATATTTTTTATTTTTAGGGAGTTTTTTTTGGCAAGGCAATGGGGTTAAGTGGCTTGCCCAAGGCCACACAGCTAGGCAATTATTAAGTGTCTGAGGTCGGATTTGAACTCAGGTACTCCTGACTCCAGGGCCTGACTCAACTGTGCCACCTGATTTCAAACAATCAGCAGCAATATACACCAAAAAAAAAAAATTCTTATTTTACGTCTTCTACCCTTTGAAGCTACACTCTTTGATAAGCCTGTCCAGATGCCTCTACTTTCTCTCCTCTCACCCTCTTCTCAGTCCTTTACATCTGGCTTTTGACTTTATCATTCTACTGTAAATATTCTCTCCAAAGTTGCTTATGATCTCTTAGTTGTGAAATCCAATGACCTTTTCTCAATCCTCATTCTCCTTGGGCTCTTTCCAACCTTTGGCGCTGTTTGACACATTGTTTTTCTTCCTTGATATTCTCTCTGTAAGTTTTCAGGACAACCATTTTCTCCTGGTTCTCTTCTACCTGACAGTCCCTTCTTTGTCACTAAAGTGACTTTTATGAAACGTAGGTATCATGTCACACCTTCCTCTACCTAGTGGTTTCCAAATGCCTCCAGAATCAATTCCAAAATGCTCTTGGGCATTCAAAGTCCAGTTGACTTGGGTTCTTCCTACATTTTCAGTCTTTGAATTCTTCATTCAGTGACACTGACCTCCTAGCTATTGCTTGTTTTTCTAGGTAGCCCCTTCACTGGTTTCTTATGATGGTAATGATGGGCCACTGCTTTCTGATACTATTTACATGAAGCCTTTTCTGATTCTCCCCTTGTGTCCTCCCCACCCCCAACACACACACACATACACACACACACACAAACATACACACACACACACAAACACAAACTCCTATACAGCAAATATCTAGCAGAGTTCATCTTCTTTAGGAAGGGATATGCTTGAGCATTGTGTAAAAAAAATTACATAGCTAGAAGTAGAGACCTGGGGTATTACAAAATAGAACCAAACTTATCTCTGGCCTCTTGGAGTTTACAGTCTATCTGGGGGAAAGAATATATATATATATATGTATATATATATATATATATATATATATATATATATATATGCGCTTATATATACACATATATGTATGTTCCAGAATGGCATGAAAAGTCTATCTGGGGGAAAGAATATATATATATATGCTTGTATATACACATATATGTATGTTCCAGAATGGCATGAAAAGATAATGCAATTGCAGATTTAAAGCTAAAAGAGACATCGGGGGGCCATCTTATCCAACCCATTATTATACAGGTGAGGGGAATGGGGGTAAGAGAGATGAAATGAATTGCCCAAGGTTTCATTGCTAAGACATTTCACAGGTACTTACTCTAACAATAAAGGAATTTTATATAATGTTTTAAAGATTGCAGGACACTTACATAATCTTATTTGAGGGTTGAAGTAAGTATTATGGTTCATTTGCTCTTGACTCTTCCTAATCCCAATTGGGGTTTTCTTGGCAAAGATACTGAAGTGGCTTGCCATTTCCTTCTTTAACTTATTCTATAGATGAGGGAACTGGGAAAAATAGGATTAAGTTTCTTGCCAAGGGTCACATAACTAGTAAGTATTTGGGGTAAGATTTGAACCCAGTTAGATGTGTTCTTGACTTTAGGTCCGGAACTTTATCAACTGTATTACCTAGCCCCCTTTTTTATACTTTAGAAAATAATGCCCTAAGATAGGTATTATTATCCCCATTTTTACAGCCCAGGAAATCGATTCAAAACCTTGCCCATAGTCCCACAACTAAGAAATAACATAGGCAGGATTTAAACCCAGATTTACCTGATTCTCTATCACTCTTTGTATAGATACTATCATAATGTAGATCATGACTAAGTATGATACAGATAAAGGAGTTAAAAGGATGGGTGCCTGAAGTAGGCAAGGAAAATATTAATCAATAGGATAAAAAAGTTTCTTCAAATACAAGGATTTTAGGTGATGTGAAGGAGAATGGAGGAAGGAGAGATGAACATTAAGTTTCTATTTCCATGGAGAATTTTTAAAGGACTGTCTCCAATTTGTAACAGAAAAAAATTTAGATTAGAGTGATGATAAAATATATTTGATCAGTAGAACTCAGGAGATCCAGTGCCCAGACTTATCAGTGGGATATATGATCTAGAAAGCATTTTCCTTTGCTAATCCCATTTTCCCTCTTCTTTGAAATCATAATTTAAAAAAAATACCTTCTCTCTTTCTATGACCATGACATAAAAACAAATGAAGACTATCTGATACAGTAAAAAAAGATGCTTAATTTAGAGTCAGAGTACTCCAGTTCAAAGTCTGGGTGTCCATGAGGAAGTCATTCAACCTTTGTAAACCAGTTTCCTTATCTGTGTTCCATGTCCTTTCCTATTCTAAATCTCTAATCTTATAAGTAACATGCCTTGCTTGAGTACTCTGGGGGAGGGGAAGAAAAGAATTAGATCATGCAACAATATTCATTTTTAAGATTCCTAGTAGAGTACTGGGGTACCATTCTATCAAGAATTTTGAAGCATCCCTTTAGGATTTTTTTAAAAAAGATAGATTACTTTTCTCCCTCTCTTAAGACCTTATTTCTCCCTTTAAAGTGGGGCTCAAAAAGAGGAGAGGATTATTTGCTAGATGGGTTTAACATATAGAGTTCTGGTCATGAATTAGGAAATCTGGGGATTGACCCCTCCCCCCTTCCTCCAATACTCCTGAGATGTGTGATGCTGAGGAAGTTACTTAAAGTCTCTAAGTCCCAATTTCCTAATCTGAAAAATGGGCACATATGAGGATTAAATAATGTAACCAATAAAATGCTTTTAAAACCTCTTAGATGGTAAACAAATGTCAGTTATTAACTAAAGTTAAGCTTTACTTTCATAAGATACTCTAAACATCTTTAATAATCACAAATGCCTCTAAGATCACACACAAAATGAGACTGTTAAAATGCATTTGACTCTCCAAGGTTCTCAGATCCAGTAAAAAGAAACAAAGAAAGAGAAAGAAGAAAACAGTGAGAAAGAGGGGAAGGAAGAAAGGAAGAGGGGGAGGGGGAGGGAGGGAGGGAGGGAAGGAGAGAGAGACAGAGAGAGAGAGAGAGAGAGAGAGAGAGAGAGAGAGAGAGAGAGAGAGAGAGAGAGAGAGAGAGAGAAAGGAAAGAAATTTTGGATGCAGGAATCCTAGGACTAGAAAGTATCCTTGGAAATCATTTGGTCCATCTATCTGCTATCTGACAATACTTTAGTCCCACTGTATTGGGGTTTAAGAACTTAGAGAAAGGTAAGGACAAGTCAGGCAGCTAGCTTGCCTGTTATAGCAAGGTCCTTTTCTTATTTGAAGGCTTCCTGATATCAAGAATATAAAGAAGACAGAAGAGAAGGAGAGGATGATGATGATGAAAATGAAGATCATGAACTTGAAGAAAATGATGAAGATGAAGATGATGATGAAGAAAGAGGAGGAGGAAGGAAGAAGAATGTATAATATGGGAAGGCACAAATTCAAAACTGAATGTACTCTTCACCAAGGCATACTCAAGAACAACCCAACCAGCTTAAAGTAGTCAGGAGAGGAGATTGAACACTCACAGAGAACTTCTTCCAATTCTAACATTCTTGGATTACTTGCATAAATCATATGCTACCATTTTTCAGGTTCATTAATTACTTCATTCAAATGAGTGAGCCCAGTATTAATACAAAACTGGTCAAGATTCCTAGAGTTTTCATACTTCGGCTCCTATCAGGAACCCTGCTTAGGTTAGGCACCAGATGGTGATTTTAGATTCAATCTCACTAGCTATAAGGGTAAAGCCAGTAGGATTTTTAAGCTTAACCAGACTCTTAACTTGTCTTGTCCATGGGAAATCTGTAATGGTGGGATGATGGGGATGGGATGCCAAAAGTCTGGATAAAGGAAATGCTGGACAGCTCGGGAGGACTGGTGGGGGCATGAAAATTCTTACTTGTGATTCAAAATCAAAGAATACTATCTTCAGTGGAGACCAGTGTTGTTCTGTCTTAAGAGGATTACTTAACTAAGGAGGGAAGAAAGGGGAGAAGAGAAAAAAACAAAGGAGAAAGGGAGAGAAAGAAGGCTGAATAAAGGACAGAAAAGAGAGGAATTGAAGAGGAGGGAGGGAGAGAGAAGAGAAATGGCAGAGACTGATAGAGCACTCTTCAAAAGTACTCCTGATAGTCATGCAGGGTCATGGACCCCTAGACCCTAAGGACACTTTCTAGAAATGGCAGGTTAATCTATTGGTAAGGAGGGAAGAAAAAGGAAGGAAACAAGAATTTAATAGGCACCTTTGTACTAGTTACTGTTCTAAGCAGTTTATAAATAATGATCATAGCAACCCTTTTGGATAAGTGATATTATTATATATTGAAGGAACTGAGGCAGATAAAGTACCTTACACAAGGCTTCCTATCTATGTCCCACCTAACTGGGTGATTCAATGAAGTCAATCAATTAACCTAGCTACTTTTTAACACAAACTGTGCTGGGAAGCCAAATTATAAGATTAGAACCTTTGTAGAAAATGCTTTTTAGGTAATTTAATCCTCTTTACAGATGACAACATTGAAACCTGGAAAGAGAGGAAGGGACTTGCCTAAGAAGAGACAGTTTAGCAGCATAACCTGAAAAGATTTGAACCCAGTTCTTACTACAAATTTAGTGTTTTTTAGGCTTCGGGGAAACTGAGAAGCCATTGTGAAAGCTATGGGGTGATTTGGGAGGGGCAGATAAGATGAGAAGGTGAGGTTGAAGGTAAACTGTAGCCTTGCCACAAGGAAACTACAAGAAGTTGTGGAGTATAGTTTTTTAGAAGGGGGGTTTCCATTTCCTTTTTGGAATATGATTTTTGATCACAATTTCTGAATCAGAGACTTAAGAGATCTCTTCTTACTCATGCAATTTAGAATCTGGCCTCTAAGGGTATGGAAAAGTTGGGTGTGATGCTGCCAATCCCCATAGCAAGCATTAGAATGCACTAAGTATTTGGAAGCTGGGCCAATTTTATGCTGTTAACATGTCAGCATAGTATAAACATGTGAGTCCCTTTAGTCCTATATTTGCCTTGGAAAGTCCAACAGAGAGAGCTATACTCTGAATATCTGGGATTCATCAGGAGACTCCAAATATTTTTTCAAGTATTTGGGTTTATTCTGATTCAATATCTATTTTGCCAAAGACCTTTCTTTTCAAATATTTTTAAATGTCAATTTCATCAATATGTTCTTGATCCATTTATATTTAAATGATTGATATGCCTTTCTAAAGGTTAATATTTAATGATGAAAGCTACTGTTACCCTTTTTTAGTTTTAGTTTTTTTGGCACCAGAAAATAGCATTTTTTTCTTCAGTAAAATCCAATGCTAGTATTTTGAAGAATTAAAATCTCCACGTACAACTACTATTATGGCGCAGCCCAGACCAATGAGATGAGTGATCATGACTTTCACATAAATGAGTATCCTAAGAATATTCAGAAGCAAGCTAGGTAGTGAAGGAGATAGAGTCAGGTCTGGAATCATAAAGACCTGAGTTTAAATCTGACTTCAGACACTTACTAAGTGTGTGACCCTGGGCAAGACCCCCAAAATGGAAGGAATTGACACAATTGAAATAAATGAGCAACAAAGAATATCTTAGAATTAATGCTGACATGGGCAGCATATCTGGGCCCTCACCTTTACCTAGAAGACTCTCTTGAGTTTTAGCATTATAAATCTTATTTCCTTTATTAGATTTCCTGAGGGAAAAGGACTGTATCATTTTCTTCTTTACATCTTTCATAATATCTAGTCCCTTGGAGAAAGAAGACATAGCAACCGAATAGAGTAAGGGAGAGAACAAAAATTATTATAATTATTTATATTTATTCTTTGTAACCAACAGAAATATGCTTAGCACTTAATAAATATTTGTTGATTATTTGATTTGGAACTGTACTTCAGAAAACAGATCAATGCTAGAAATGTAAATTTGGAAGTCCTTATTCACATAGTGAAGGATACACTAACTTAAAAACATGAGTAAAGAACTTTTCAACCATAGGTGAGTTGCCAACTTAATTTCAAATCAGCCCCAGAACAAATAAGAAGAAGAAACATTCCTATATAGGATAATAATAGTTGGGACTATGCTTTACAGGACTTTAATCCATTAAGTCCTGAGGCTTTTTTTTTCCTTTTATCCCTGGATGAAAATTTCTAAATTGTCCAATCTGTGAAAAAAATCACTGAGTTAGTGCTCTAGCCAATGGTACTTTATTAAAGGGTCTATGATCCCCTCTAATGAAGCAGACCTCAGATCTTCCCCACATTTGAGATGCTCTTGGTACTGAAGATCTTGTTTTAAATATGCAATATTATGTGATAAATATGCAAAAGAGGCATACTAAAACCCAGAATCTCATTGGTTGAAAGACATTGATCTTGAGGAACAGAAATTAAGATGAGCAAGGCAAGACTCATTTTTGGTGACCAAATAAGTCATACAATGGTCACTTACTCATGTTGGTCAAGAAAGGATGGTCTAGAGATACAAAAAATAAATTAGAAGATTAGAATCAAGGCATCCCACTCACATTGGGTTTGGACATGGAATTTGAGTAAAACAGGATAGCAATATCTTTGTCAACATTTTTGTGGTTGTGGAAGTGAACTTCTTAACTGGTAAATAAGTAATGAATATTACATTAAAGTTTGAAACCTAATATAAAGACCTAATATAAGATCCTATGCTGTTTTCTCTAAGTATCCCTATTGGAATAATTCCAATCCTACCTAATCTCTTTTCCTGTCTTGAATTTTCACCCCTCACCCTTCTCTTCATTTCTTCCTACCATCAACCATAATATAGGATCCTAAGATTATGAGTTTTAGAGGATATAGAGTTTAGGCAGGGACTGAGAACATCTGGACCAACCTCCTCCATTTACAAATGAGTTAATTTAGTCCCAGAGAGGTAAACTGATTTGTCCAAGGTCAAAAAAAAAAGAAGCAGACAGCAGATTTGAACCAATTTCTATTGCTCTTTGGTTATGGAACCTACTGGATATGTTTGCTAACATCAAAACATTCAGTTACTTTGTGAGTCAGGACCTCCACCCAATTCCAAATCCATCTGACCCAAACACATCCTGCTTGGAACCACATCCACTTACAACAATGTCAGAGAGGTCTGGGATTATCTAGAACAACTCGAAAGAGGAAATGAGAGTGAAAAAGGACCTAGTTTCAACTGACAAGTATGAGTGTATTTAAAAGGATTATTATACTCTCAGATGTTTTAAATGCAGGAAGAAGTTTTATCTGGTTGAGGGGATGAGAGTGACTCCCTAATTTTTCCCTGCCTTGCTATCTTTTATATTTGACTAATGGTGTATTAAAAATCATATACTACTTTTTTTTTTTACCAACAATGGATCTTGTAAAAAACTAATAAGGTCTAGATGAGGGGTTGGCAAACTTTTTTCTGTCAAAGACTAAAACTTAAAAATTTACCTGCTATATTTGATCAAACATTTAATTAATGTACTCCTAAATAGCTCCTGGATTTATTGAATTTTGAGTCCCACCTGCAGTTGTCTTAGCCAGCACCAGAGTTAAATGACTTGTTCAGGGTCACACATTTGCTAAGTATCTGAGGCTTAATTTGATTCTGGAAGATAAGTAGTTCTAACTCCAGACTCAGAGTTCTATCCACTGTACTACCTAGCTACCCCTTCAATATTAAGCACTTAATCACAGATTGTATACAGAGAGCTCTGTATATCAAAATTGAAGTGTCATTTAAGGACATGCTCTCCACAAAGTGTTACTCCCAAATTAAATAATAAACTCAAATAAAATTGGATTTCCCTTTGTGGTAATACAAGGTGGTTTATAATTACTCTCCTCTAAGACAACTGATCTCATGGAAATTCTTTTCCTTATAACCAAAAATAAAAGATGTTTCAGATTTTTGACCTTACTAATTAATGGTTTTATATCTTTGTCCCACAAACTTCTTTATCTGTGTCTTTTTTCCATGTTATTCTGACTTATTTGAAGAACCTTGCATCCTATTCTAATGGTGCAAAGCTACTGACAAACTGCAACAAGATTCATTATTTTTTATTAAATCACCCTGGTTAGAGAAATTTGATATGAAAGGAAAAAACAGAAATTTAATATAATAGCATTAAAACTGGTTCAACATGCAACAAAGTTCATATCATTAACAGGGTATTATAGTCAGGTTCAGGTAGAAAATAGCACAATAGAGAAACTAAGTGAACAGAATGCAACCTTAGTCCAATCTCACCCAGGCAGACATCTGGTAGTTCTCAGGTTGGGCTCCCTTAAGCAGCTAGTGGCATTTCCTTTGAATGATGTTTTGCTGACTTAATAATCATTCAGACAATTATACCTAAATTCAAAACTCAGAACAATGATCGGATTACAGTCTCATGAAATTTCATCTCAAATAGTAAAATTTCACTAATCATAACTTAGGTCTAGAAACAGTTATTAGTCTCATATTGTTGCAGTTAGCAATTAAGAGTTTACCAGGTCTTCTCCCCCTAAAAAAAAAAATCACTTCACATCCATTTCTTTTTCTTTTTTTACAGTTTAAACTCTTCTATGGTTCAAAAATCAGTCACTAGAAATTAAGAAAATATTTACATTCTGGTATTTTATAAATGTGTATATGTGTGTATAGATATAGATATATATACATAATCATTCACTCAAAAAAACTTAAAGAAACACTGCTTTATTTACTACAAATCTATAGAGTACTAAGATATTTATATAGTAACCCCTTAAGACAAAATTTTTTAAGATTGGGGTCTGTTGAGACTAAGTGGCTTTAAGAAATAACTTCAGTATTTACTATTCATTAATATGTAGTTTAATAATTATCATTAGTGAAATAATCTTAGAAGAATCTTACTATATTTTAAGTAAATTTATAAATTCCATCCACTTCTTTTAAAAGGGGTTTCTTAGTAAATCAATTCCGTGTCTAGGGATGTTACAAAATTCAACATAGGACTGATTGTTCCTTGGTGAGTTTTTCTCTTCCTTTTTCCCCACACAGAAGTAATTCTTATTCTTCCCTTTCAAAAGATATCCAATTAAAATACTTCATAAGGTTTTAGCATTATAACAATAACCTCCAAAAGTATAATTGATACATTCATAGAATCTAAACCAAAAGGAGTTAAATTTTTCAATAATACAATTGCATCATCTTCACAGAATTTCTTATACAATCATTTCTCAGAATTTACAATACCAGAAAATTTAGAAATGCAATAACATTTATATCATGAATTTAAAACATAAAACAAAATAGGTTACTAGTCAGATGACATCAAATAACTTGAGTGCATTTCCAAATTATCTTCCATAGAAAATCATTCATTTTTATCATCATTAGCATTTTATACAGCCCATAATTAAAACCCAATATAGATTTACCCACATATGGTAATTATTTTCAATTACAGAAATAATAACAGTTAATATTTAAACGGTTCTTACAATATGCTAGATCTTCAGTTAATCACTTCAGAATCATGTGATTCTTACAACTCAGAGAGGTGAGAACTATTTTTATCCCCTTTACAGATAGTAAACTGAGGTAAAGAGATATGGTTTCTTGCCTAAAATCCCACAACCAGCAAATCTAGAAACTGGATTTTTAACTCATATTTCCTCAGTCAGCATTTTCCTCTTTCAGCATTTTGCTTAATGCCAAACTGCATTCTAATTTAGTTTTAGGGCACACCTTTACCACATCAAATCTGAATTTACAATCAAAAAATCAAAATCTCAACTTTCCTAAGGGTCATGTAGTCCTAGTATTTCACATTATAGGGCCCACTATTCTGTTAGTCTACTCCCCAAAATTAAATGTGGTAATCTTGTATTTCTATCCCCTTCTTTAGGGTCCATGAGGATTTTACATTCTTCATAAAACAATTAAAATATATTCTTCTAATGTTCCTTCAAAGACAGAATTTTAGTATGCTATCTTAGATAATTTCATGCTGCAAATTATTTGAAAAGGCCTCACTCAAAAATTGTAGGAAAATTTCTCCCCATTTAAACATACCTCCTACTGATAAGACTGTAGATGCAAAAAACCTTCTGTCTACTCCAGTTTCTAATTCTCCTCTCATCTTGGTTTTAGCCTTTCCCCCCCTATTAAGTCAGGAGAGCTGGCAGACCTAAATCTTTTCCCTTCCTTAAAAGTTTCTAATGAGGTTGTCCCACCAGATAAAAGCCCAAAACCTGATCCTGTCAGGATTTATAGATAGATCAAGTCCTCAGATCATTCCAACTATGGTCAGAGATGTACAGAATACACCTGACATTCCCTGAGCAGTAGATTTTTCAAAAATCAAAACTATTGGTCAAAAACAAGATGAAATAGTCTTTCAATTTTTCTAGCCTAAAGCATGATAAGGAAGGAGGACAGACTTAGTTTCCCTCTTATTTTGTGAACAAAGTCAGCCAGGCTGGCAGAATAAACACCCCCAATTCATCATGGAATTAGAAGAATGATTGAGTAAAAATTTAACAGAGCAGAGAGAAATGGCTCTCCAAGAAAAGAGAGAATTGTAAGCAAGGCAGGATAAGGTCCTCACCATGAAGACCCAACTGTCACTAGGAGGCAGATCAAGCAACCAGGGTTTGTCATTATTGCAAAAAGCCAAGGCATTGGAAAAACATTGTTAAGTCCCTTCTCAAAGATTTAGAAAACAGTAAAAACCCACAATCTTTCCCAAGTTTTTATAACTTTTCTTTCTCTTGGACAGAACGATTTTCAGCTATTGTCTTGCCTCCCTCTCCAGTGTTGTCCAATCCCCCCTTCTGCTACAGTGGCCGACCCTATGCAATGTCTATTTTTCCATAACTGTTCTTTCCAGCAGTAAATACATTTTTGTTTTCAAAATGCTTTTCAGCAATTTGCATGGACAGTCTTATATTTAAAAATGGCTTTGGAATGTAATGAGGCTACCACTATTTTGTACTCAATTGTTTGGAAATGGAATGTTCTCTGGACTTTACCTCTGATTTGTTGGGGATTTATCTACCCAACTTTGGTGGTATTTGTTTTTATTTTCTGGCCTGGTTAGGTGCTGGAGATTCATTCCTAGAATGTACAAGTTTATCTTGTACACTGTTGTTTTTGTCTGTGTTGTGTTTCTGGGATCCTCTAGAGTGAGAGCAAGGTGGGTTCAGGGGCCTCTCTAGTCCGAGGTGCTCTGACTCTGTGTATTTTATAGGTGTGTGTTTTAAATTGTGTGTTCTATGTGGTGGAGGTAGAGTGAAGCTCTCTGCTGTCTCTGCATGATAGGTTTGTTGTTATATTTCTGTGTTCTAATTGGTCAGTCTTTCTCTCCATTTTCCCTTTTCAAATTGGATTTTTTTCTTTTCCAAAAACTCATGATTTGTTGCCACAGGACAGTTTCCTGAAAATTGTGTTGTTTTGGGGGGAGGGGAGAAGGGGGTTCTATTATTTTCTATTGTTTTCTGTTCTGATTGGCTGGCAGGGTTTTGTTTACTGAATGGCAAATTATACATATAAGGGACATAAAGAGTTGAAGTTGGCCCTAAAATTATTTTCTGATTGGTCTTAATCAGGTATGTTAAAAAAATCATCATCCTCATAATTTAGATTAGATGTTTATCTGTGTTGCTCCCCAGTAGTTCTTCTTTCATCTCCTCTGGCCCAGAGATCTAAGAAGAGGCTGCTGGACTTCTTTGAGGGATTTGGGAGGGCTAGGCTAGAGCCCTAAAATCTCACCACACAGGATGCCAGTGTACAATCTTTGTTCTACTAAAAATTGTGTCTCTAAACAGTATTGGTTTGATGAGTTCTCAAGAAATAATTGTGTTGATTTCAAAATAAAGAGTGAAAGCTGAAAATCTTATTTGGATCTTAACTGTTTTTCAGTTAGAAACTGCAGAAAGAAAAGGTTTTGTTTTGAAGAAAAAAATTTTAAAAGAGGAATATATACATATCAGACATTAAGGGACCTATAAATCCAGACTTTGGTCTGATTTAGTTCTGAAGGGGAAAAGGAACAGGATCATATAAAATTTTTTTTTTCAGTTTTTGCAAGGCAATGGGGTTAAGTGGCTTGTCCAAGGCCACACACCTAGGTAATTATTAAGAGTCTGAGGTCGGATTTGAACTCAGGTACTCCTGACCCCAGGGCTGGTGCTCTATCCACTGCACCACCTAGCTGGCCCTGGACCATATAAATTAAGAAATGTATTAAAGCTATATGATCACCTTTTTAATGAGATAACCATACATGGGGAGATTTTCTGTGCATTACTAAGTTTATACATTTTTTAACTTGAGAAGTTTAAGCTGAAAAATACATATTTTGAATTATGATATTGTGATGTTCACGAATGTTCTAATATTAAGAAATATTGCTCAATAATTGAGTTTAAAATTTTTAAAAATCTGCTATTAACAAACAATGAATGAATATAAACTAAGTCTCTAATGTATTGTTGCTTATTGTAACCACATTTTTGACATTTGACTCAAGAATTTCATAAGATTGTTAAATAAAATCTTGTAATAAAAAAGAAAAAGGATATTTACAACTATCAGGTCATAAATCCCTATCAAAATTTTCTGTAAGGGTCTGATAGGCATTTAACAATTGTAGCCACCTGATTTTAGTAATTTTAATTCAATTGCCAATAAATGGATTAATCACTCTTTAAAGTCAATATTTGAAAGGAATTTGACTTATAGTTGTTTTTAAGAGGAAATTCCTTAGGTCTATTTCTCCAGGCCTTAAACCAACAGACCCTTCCTTTTGTACACACACTTGTATTCAAGGAAGGTGGTATTTAGTTTTGTGGTAACTGGGTTTATTGCCTGTGAAGAAATTTGTGGGATTAATTTGTAATGCCTAAAAATAAATTTTTATGCCAATTTAGGTTTGATAAATTCTAATTTCAAGATTTTTTTTTTGTTTTAAGATTGAATGAGATGCCCATCACTTTACAAGTTTGTAATTAATGTATTGTCCTATTCAACACCAGGAATGTTTATTGATGCTTTTTTAAAAAGAGGACTCAGGAAAAAGACTTTTGTAAAAGTTTTTTTTCTAACTGAATTTTGTATAAGGTCTAAATTTTCAAATCTGTAAGCTAATTTACTGCAATTAATGTGACGATATTTGCTTATAGCTGACATAGAGGTTTTTTTAAGGTTACTATTTGTAAAACAGTTAGCTACTGGGTTAATACTAAGAGCATTTAAAATCTGCAAGTAGAAAGTTCTTGCTGTTTTTTGAAATTATCATATATGAGATTAAGTTCCTGAGAAATCTCATTTTCTTTTTAAGATCGATATAAATATAATATTTTGGTAGAAGTTAATAAACTAATGAAATTTATAGATGTTCTACTCCTTTGGTAAATAAGATAGTGACATCTATAGTTATATCACATGGTATGGAAGAGATAAATGTCCATGATCAAATGAGGAAAATTTAAAAGAACTTCCCCCTTATATCCTCTGAGGAAATGTAACATTGAAAAGTCCTTTTTTCTTTCTTTTGTTCTGTAGGTGGCATTATGTGCCCTCTTTGACTAAAAAGTGGGGAGCAATAGAGTGATAGGGATATAAGATTTAGTAGGATGGTTAGTATAATTTTGTAACAATAGTTTTGCATTTTAAATTATGGCAGTAATAATTCTGTAGCAATAAAACATATTAGTATAAGATGATGTTCTCAGCTATATGTGTATATAGATATAAGTTGGGGTTACTATAATTTAAATTTTTATTAACAACAATTATTATATCTTTCTCCATTTATCCTGCAATAATATCACCAGAATATATGTCGTTTGATTATATATGCAAGTGTTTAAGCATATTAATAGAAAAATTTGTTTCTATATGTTTTATGTTCCAAAACTTTTTTGATTGTAAAATCACCTGTGCCACATGAGTAACATTTTATGATTATTTTTCTCTGTAATTTCATTGTTACCACTATACAATCATAATCAATACTGCCAATTTTCTGGTCCTTTATAAAGTTTAGAGATCAATCTGAGGATTATAGGAAATTGCTATAAAAATTACATAGGACTGAAATTTGGCTTTCTATATTAAGTCTGAAATCCAGGTATAAAAGAAAAATACTATTGGGCTATAATCTACAGAAGTCAGAAAAAAAAGATTTTGTAGAAATTTTTGCAGGTGAAAAGTTTATTTGAGTTGAAAGGGCAACTTTTCAGTGTGGTCTGTCTGGTTCCTTTCAGACTCAGTTTCCAAAAAAATATAATGTGCTGAAAATGTCTCTCATCTGGCAGACTGAGGGTCTAACTTGAGGCAAATGGCTCCTTACCAGACCTCCAACTGGAATAGACATCTAAATACATAAGTACTATTGTCCTTTATTTTCTGTCCCTGATCTTTATAGTAAATTTCTATGATCATGCCAGATAATCAATATTAAAATAGGTATAGAAATTTAAGTAAATTTTGGCCTACATTTATCTAAATTCAAATAGCCAGCTAGATTAGTGTGCAGCTTGGCATCATTTTTATGAAAGTTTATTTTGTTAAGTGGTAGAGCATCCTCTAAATGGCACAATAACAAAAATAATAATACCAATTAATCTCTATAAGTGAATTTTCTGTGAATATCAATATAACAAGTCAAATTGTAAATCATCAAGATCATGGGATTTCAGAATTTCATTTTCTAGTAATGATAATAGTAATTGACTTGTTCAAAATGTTAAGAAGTTTTTATAGCAGAAAGAAAAATCTCATAAGTAACCTGCATTGAAGAAAAATCTCTGAAACAACATCCTAACAACATAGAATTGCATAAGGTGGTTCCAGAAGAAATGAACCTAAGTCTTTCCTTGCTGCTGTGTGCTTCTATCTATATGATATATATATATATGTATATATATATATATATAATCAAAAGGGAACTGCCCCCTTGAATCTCTATAATTTACTTCTTGATATTGTAATTTGTATTTTCCACTTTATATATTGTTATAGATATTATTTTTTCCTGCCCATATTTTCTTGGAAGACCTAAGTTCCAAGAGATATGTTTATTTTTTCTCTCTCACCTCTTAATGTATTTAATCTCCCTAAATCTTTATTTGATTGTTCTACAAATGACATTAAAGTCTGCTAAGATAAAAATGGGGGAATGACTAATCCAATATCCTTTAATTTGGAATAATTACTTCTGATCTATATATTTCTAATAAAAAAATTAGTCTCTTAACTTTTAACTAATGGTTGTAAATTTCAGTGTGTGAAAAATGTCAGTTTGCTATCTAAGGCCTATTTCCTTCATCCCAAATGTTGCCTTGGCCTGTGTCAATTTTGCCTTGAAAATTCAATGATAGCACCAAGAAATTCCTTTTACCTGATCAATAAACCTCAAGAGACATCTTGGATGAGGAGAGAGTAATCCTATTATTATTTGTAAACATTTATTCTCCAGCCTAAGTGAGATTCTTGTCAATAGGAATTTTAAGTAAATATTATAAGATATGAGAGGATCATACTGTAAAACCATGTCATCTAAGTGAAATCTCATTGGTTACTCAACTCAGTTTTTAATTATCTTTGTCCTTTTTGTATAAAATGTCCCAGAATTTTGTATCAGGCTTGACATTCATAAGGATGCCACCCACCCACGGGTTTTGGTAAAATCCTAAAGAATAAAATGCCATTTATAAAAATTGTTATTTTATTTTGAGCCTCAGAAAATTACAATTAACACCCTGAACTGAATAAAAGAGAAAGCATTAATATGCATTGGATCCTTGTAAGCTTGCGAATAGTATATAGTCAATGGAAAAATAGTAGTTTCAGAGTTAGCCAGAGACCAGTCTCTTTCCCTAACCCACTCAGGCTGCTTGACTTGGGGAAGTCATTAATTTCTCTATTTGTCTCCAGGTAGCCAAGACTAGTTGTTGCAGAGCAAGTACCAAACTGCTTTGTCAGAGGAAGTTTTCTTGAACCAATGAAATCACAGATGTATAGGGGTGGGGTGGGAGAAAGATTTGCAAAGCATTTTATAAAAATTATCTCATTTGAAGCTCATGGCAGCTCTGTGAAGTTGAGACTATCTCCCTTTAATTATGGCATTCAAGGTTTTGTGCTAAGGGTCTGCAAAACAGTTCATTCCCTCAAGAAGCTTACATTCTACTGGAAGATGAAGAAATTCGGACTCAAAGACAAGTGAAGTGATTTGCCCATGGTCACCTAGCTATTTCACAGTAGAAATAGGATATGTACCAAATAACTACTTTGCTGAGCTAGAAAAAATAGTAACAAAATTCATCTGGAGTAACAAAAGGGCAAGAATAGCAAGGGAACTGATGAAAAACAATGTAAAAGTGATTCTAGCTCTACCAGATCTAAAACTATACCATCAAGCAGCAGTCATCAAAACTGCCTGGTACTGGGGTTAAGAAATAGAATAATGGATCATTGGATTAGGATAGGTTCAAAAGAAACTGCAGTAAATGACTACAGCAATCTACTATTTGACAAACCCACAGACATCTGCTTCTGGGATAAGAACGTACTATTTGACAAAAATTGTTGGGAAAATTGGAAAATAGTATGGAAAAAGTAGGCATAGACCCACATCTCACACCCTATAGCAAAAACGGTCAAAATGGGCACAAGATTTAGACATAAAGAGCAACACCATAGATAAATTAATAGACCAAAAAATACTCTATCTGATCTATGGAAAAGGGATAAATTTGTGACCCAACAAGAATTAGAGCACATTCTAAACTGCCAAATGAATGATTTTGACTTCATCAAATTAAAAAGGTTTTGCATTAATAAAATCAATGATGCCAAAATTAGAAGGAAAGCAGCAAGCTGAGAAACAATCTTCACAATCAAGAGTTCTGATAAAGATAAAGATATCATTTCTAAAATATATAGAGAATTGCAAGAAATTTATAAGATCACAAGTCATTCCCCAATTGATAAATGGTCAAAGGATATGAACAGACAGTTTTCAAATGAAGAAATTAAAGCTATATATAATCATATGAAAAAATGCTTCAAATCATTGTTGATTAGAGAAATGTAAATTAAAACAAGAATGAGATATCATCTCACATCTATCAGATTAGCCAAGATGAGAAAAAGAGAAGATAATCAATGTTGGAGAGGTTATGGAAGGACTAGGACACTGATGCATTGCTGGTGGAGTTGTGAATGAATCCAACCTTTCTGGAGAGCAATATGGAACTATGCCCAAAGAGCAATAAAACTGTTCATACTCTTGACCCAGCAATCCCAATTCAAGGACTATATCCAGAAGAAATTGTAAAAAATGGGAAAAATACCTCTAAGTTCCAAAATATTCATAGCATCTCTTTTTGTAGTGTCAAAGAATTGGAAACTGAGGGGATGCCCTTCAATTGGGGAATGACTAAGCAAGTTATGGCACATGAATACTATGGAATACCCTTGTTCTATAAGAAACCATAAAATGTCAGACTCTAGAGAAGCATGGAATAACTTACAGGATCTGATGCTGAGGGAAAGGAGTAGAGCTAAGAGAACAATGTACACATCAACAACATTATTAAAATGAAGAACCTTGATGGAGAGAGCTAGGACAACTGTATTTGCCTAGTTATGGACTAAATTATCCCCAACAGAGGAAGAAAAACAGAACAAAATAAAACACACAGAAAAAAAAACCAACCTCCCTTCCGAATCTGATGAACACTTTATAAAAATTATTTCTCACGTATCTCTTTCCCTTAATCCTAATTCCTCATGCCAAAAATTATTAATTTGTAAATAGGTTTAACAAAACATGTAGGTAAAATGCTAACCTGACTGTTCCCTGCTGAGTGGGTCGGGGGGGTGGGGGTGGGACAAGAAGATGGATGGAAATTTTGTAACTTGGAAATATGTATGTATGTATGTATGTACAAATGGATGAAAATAAATAAACAAAATTTAAAAAAATAAAAAGAGAGAGAGAGAGGATATGAACCCTGGTCTTCTTGACTGTAATTTTAGCTCTTTAGTCATTAAACATTTCCAGATTAGAGACAGAACAAATATGGGATATTTCCTTTCATTTCCTTTCTCTGGGTCTCAGTTTCTTTATTAGTAAATCTTTTCCAACTCTGCATTTTCACTAACTTTACCCTTTGCTTGGAGGTCTTTCTCTTTTCCTTTTTTTGATCTCTTGGCTTTCTTCAACTTTCAGCTAAAATCCCATGTTCTTCAAGAGGTTTCTCCTGGAACTGCCTTAAACGCTAATCACTTCTTTCTGTGGATTATCTGCACTTAATTATTATAATATTGCTTCCTGGCTTAGACTGAAAGCTCCTTGAGATCAAGCCTTGTCTTTTATTTGCTTTGTATCCCTAGAGTTTACTAAGCATAGTAGCAGGTTAAACTTAATAAATGTTTGAAGGAGTAGAGACCTAAATTGACTCAAGCTAAAGAGACTTTTCAGGTTCTTCAACATGATAGAAAGTTCTAGATCAAAGGAAACTAGCTTTAAAGCTCTAAAAGACTGCCTTCTACAAGCCCTCCCTCTACCATTAATCTGAATTGAAACAGTCAATGCCCAATAGCCAAATACCCAAAAGGTGTGGAAATATCTTCTCTAAACCTAAAGGTTAACACATTGATTGTTAAAAAAAAACTTCAAAGGGCAAGTTCCAAAGCCAAAACAAAGGGTCCCACTTACCTCAAAAGCAAAGTTGGAATAACCATCTTCTCCTTGGAGATTAAGCTTATTTTCCCTCAGCTCCATTTTGTTCAGCCCCAAGGAAGCAGCTCAAAAGTATTCTTCACACTTGTTTTAGATTAATTCTTAGGTGTATCACATACCTGCAAATAAATCCAAAGCCAAAAGCCACAAACCACACCTCTTTGCTGAGGTCACAACTACATTAACCTGCTTTTGGCTAGGAGGCAAACTTGAATTTGCAGCCTCAAGCCAATCAAATATCTCTCACTTCAAAGTTTTGTTTTGATTTTGGAGAAGGTGATTTACCTTTCTCATTTGTCCACTGCACTCATTCTCTTGTCATATTTAGCACAGTGAGTAGAATGAAAATTGGTGAATTTAAAAAACACATACCAGGGATGTCAAAGATGGAATAGTCCCAGATACATAAAAATATTAGCAGCACTTACTGCAGTAGCAAAGTGAAAACAACATATGTGCCCATTGATGGAGGGAATGGCTGAGAAAATTATGATATATGGATATTCTGATCCTGGAAGTAATGGGAAGTCATTGGAGTATGTTTAGTAGGTCAGACCTGAATTACAGGAAAATCACTGTAGTCAGCTGCAGTGCCTAAGGTCTCAGGGGAAAGACCTGAGGCAAGGAGACCAATTTGGAAGCTATTGTTGATAATTTAGGCAAGAAATGATGTGTAACTGAACTTCAAGGGTGGCTCGGTAAGTATGAGAAAGAAGACAAATGCAAGAGATGTGATGAAAGTAGAAATGACAAGATATGGTAAATGATTAGATACATAGGTAAAGGGAGTAGGAGATGAAAATGACACCAAGATTGTAAACCTGAATGGCATGAACCCAGATCTTCCTAATTCTAAGGCTAACTTTTTCACTATTAGACAACACTACCCTTCTTTTTATTTCATAAATTATTGTAATTTATTTTTATTTGGGGTTTTTTTTTTTGGTTCTTTGCAAGGTAATGGGGGTTAAGCGACTTGCCAAAGTCACATAGCTAGTAAACCTCAAACTATCTGAGGTTGAATTTGAACTCGGGTCTTCCTGATTCCAAGGGTGGTACTCTATCCACTGTCCCTTGTAACTTATTTTTATAAATTACAAATTCTAAATATAATTATTATGTTTTAAATGTAATATAAGTAAATATTATTTAAATATTATATATTTTAAGGGGACACCTAGGTGACTCAGTAGATAGAATTCTGAGCCTATAGTCAGGAAGACTTGGACTTCAGACTTCAGACCCTGGGCAAGCCTCTTATCCTTACATTCTTGAAGAAGACTGGGGGTGGGGGTGGGGTGGGGTGATGCCTTGACAAGCAAATGAATTGGATTTGAGTTTCTCCTCTGGAGCCCTAGATGAGAAACAATCAGGGTTAAGTGACTTGCTCAAGATCACAAACTAATAAGTGTCAAATATCCAAGGCCAGATTTGAGCTCAGGTCCTCCTGTCTCCATGGCTGGCACTTTATCCACCTGGACGACCTAGCTGCCAAAATGGGGTGGACATGACTAAACAACACCAACAAAAACATTTATATTTTAAAAAATGAAAGAAAACATAAGAAAATATTCCTCTTTCACAATAAGACTAATATGGAAATATGTTAAACACAATTGTACATGTACAACTTTTCCCAGTTTGTTTGCTGCCATGACAAGAGGGGGAAGGAAGGAAGAGTGGTAGAAAAATGTGGAATTCACAAACTTGAAAATGAATGAAAGTTGATAACTACCTTTCCATGTAATTGGAAAAATAAAATATTTTTTTAAATAAGAAAATGTTTAAAAAAGAAAACTGATTCATTCAAGCATTCACTATTGCTTTTAAGTTTAGCAGAGTTATGAGGAAAGTATTTTTTGACCTTGAAGTGGTATATAAATGAACTATTATTCTCTTATAGGGAATGATAGAGGATACAAGAATGAAAAGCATTGTGATTTGGTTGGCAAAATATGGGTAGGATTCATAGTATTTAGAACTTGGTATTTTGAGATCATCCAATCCAGGGGCTTTTTAAGGGTGAATTAATTAAATGTTTGACCAAATATAGTAGGTGAATGATGAATAAAAATATCCAAGCAACCTTGGCAGAAAAAAATGTTCACCTCGTCCATCTAATGCCTTAATTTCATGAATAAGCAAACTGAAGCCTACCATGGTGCGATGATTTGCCCAAGGTCTCACAAATATTAAGTAATTAGGATTTGAACTCATGACTCCAAGTCCAATTACCTTTCTATTATACCAAACCATATAAATTTAGCAATGTATAGAACATAAGTATATAACCTTTTATCAGAATCTCCTGCCTGATATGCAAGTCCTCAAAACATTTTTGGAGACTTCTTTATCTTATTGCCAGATGACTTGGAACATTCAGCATCTGACATATACTTCCTTGTAAACCAGCCAGGGTATGACCACCAAGTTCTCTCTCTCTCTCTCTGTCTCTCTCTGTCTCTGTCTCTGTCTCTCTGTCTCTCTGTCTCTCTGTCTGTCTGTCTGTCTGTCTGTCTGTCTGTCTGTCTCTGTCTCTCTCTGTCTCTCTCTGTCTCTGTCTCTCTCTCTCTCTCTCTGTTTTTACAAAGCAATGGGTTTAAATGACTTGCCCAAGGTCACACAGTTAGGTAATTATTAAGTATCTAGCCTGGATGCAAGGGAATTAGGGTTAAGTGTTTTGCCCAGGGTCAGCCAGTTAGTGTCATCTGTTTGAGATCAAACCAAAAAAAAAACCCAACCAAAAATCAAAGGAGGAAGAAGTATCAAAAATGGAAGAAATACTAAGTGTCGTGAATGGTTAAGGAAGAGGAGGTTAATGGAAGTTTGCTGAATATGATTATAAAGAGGTCAGTGGTAAATTTCAGAGATCAGTTTTTAGTGGTGGTAACAAGTCAAAAGTTGTGTATGGGGCTAAGGAGGTAATGGAATATGGTATTAGGGTGTGGATCTGATCTTGTCTCCTCTGTTTAAAAAAAAAATCCAACTAAATCTTCAGAATCTCCCTATTGCTCAATCAAATAGGGCATGCAAAACCCTATATGATATCATCTCAATCTACATTCCCCTCCATTTTCTCTATGCTTCACAGTCAGACTGGAACTACCCTTCCCCACCCCAACATATTCTCTGTTGTCTAACCTCTTTGCCTTTGCTTATGCTGTTCCTTACACTGGAAGTTACCTTCCCCTATCCGCATCTTTTCCTATTGAATTCTGCCTATCCTCCAGAGCCCATATTAAATGCTACCACCTCCAGAAGGACTTCTTTGGTCCTTCTTATTAGCAATTATTTTCTTCTTAAAGTCTTACTGTTTTGCCCATAGTTGATTTACTTCTAGAACAATTATGATGAGCTATTTGTTGGTGTCCTTTTTGAGAGGAGAAACTTCTCCATTTTTGTCTTTGCATCTCATACCTAACAACAATGCCTGCTACTTAGAAGGTAAATTCATTCACTCATTCATCTAGAACAGGAAACATGCCTAAATTAAACTGGGTACCTTTCCTAGTTCCTAATACAAAATGCTCTATGCATAGTAGGTGATCTAAATGTGTTTTGCTGCATGTTTTTTTTTTATGTTGTAGTGTTGTTAATCAATAGAAGGAAAGTTCTAAAGGGCATATTGGGTAAGAGGAAGAGTGGTTGGTCTTTTTTAAAAAATATTTAATATTTATTTATTCTCATTTTGTACAAATAATTTTTTTAAAAAAATTAATAAAATATTCTTGTTTAAGAATAAACAAAATACCCCCTCCCCCCCAAATATAGATTCACTTAGGCAATAAAGTAAAGGGGAGAGAAAAAAATTAAAATTAAAAAATAATAGTAATAATTGTAGGTATGGCCAGGTGGCACAATGGATGGAGCACAAGCCCTGGAACCAGGAGCACCTGAGTCCATATCCGGCCCCATACACCCAACAATCACCCAGCCGTGTGACATGCAAGCCACCCCAACCCTACTGCCCTGCAAAAACCAAAAAAAAGAAAAAAAAAGACCCAAATTAAAATAAAGTAGTAATAATAGTAGGGGTGGCAGGGTGGCGGACAGAGCATTGAACCTTGAGCCAGGAGCACCCAGGTCCAAATTTGGCTTCAGACACCCAATGATCACCCTGCTATGTGGCCCCAGGCAGGCCACCCAGCCCCATTTGCCCTACACCTCCCCCAAAATAATAACAATAAAAAATGTGCTTCAGTCTTTGTTCCAACACCAATAACTCTGTTGCGGGTAGATCACATTCTCTACGATAAGTCCATCGCAAAAGTCAGTTCCATACTTCTCCACCGTTGCCATTGCTGATCACAACTCCATCCCCTCATACTTCTCCACTACCATGTACCACATTTTATCTCCCCCTTCACTCTGACTCTGCTGCAGGGTAGCTGAGTGGCACAGCAGACAGATCCCTGGCCCTGGGGCCAAGAGGCCCTGAGCCCCGCCACCCTACCCCTTAGGCCCAGCATCCACCTGGCCCCATGGTCCCAGACAGGCCTTCCAATCCCAGCCCCGTGCAAGAAGTAAAAAGGAAAATGTGTTATATCTGACTACTCTTCCCACCAGGGTCTATCCTCTCCTCCATCACTCACATCTCCCCCTTCCCCCTGCCCCCCCACTCCAGATGCCTACACCCCACTGAGTTTATATGCTGTTTCCTCTCCTAGCCACCTCTGATGAGAGCGAAGACTCCCCCATTCCCCCCTGTCCTCCCCCCTCCATATCACTGCAATAAAGAAAAATCCCACTATATGAAACATCCTGGCCTATTTCCTCTCTCCCCCCTCTTTCTCCCATTACATTTCCCTTTTTTCTATTGGCTCCATTTTTATACCATATTTTATCTTCAAATTCAGCTTTCTCCTGTGCTTCAACTATAAAAGCTACTTCTACCTGCTCTATTAACTGAGAAGGTTCATATGAGTATTATCAGTATCATTTTTCTATGTAGGAATACATGCAGTTCATCATCATTAAGTCCCTCATATTTTCCCTTTCTCCTCCAATCTCTATGCTTCACCTGAATCCTGTATCTGAAGATCAAACCTTCTGTTCAGCTCTGGCCATTCCAACAGGAACATTTGAAATTCTCCTGGTTCATTGAAAGTCCATCTTTTTCCCTGGAAGAGGACATTCATTTTTGCTGGGTAGTTGATTCTTGGTTGCAGTCCAAGCTCTTTTGCCTTCTGGTATAGGTATATTATATTCCAAGCCCTATGAGCTTTTAATGTAGTTGCTGCTAAGTCCTGTGTGATCCTGACTGCAGCTCCATGATATTTGAACTGTGTCCTTCTGGCTGCTTGTAATAGTTTCTCTTTGATTTGGGAGTTCTGGAACTTGGCTATAATATTCCTAGGGGTTGGTTTTTTTGGATCTCTTTCTTGAGGGGGATCGGTGGATTCTCTCCATTTCTATTTTGCCCTCTGCTTCTAGGATATCAGGGCAATTTTCCTGTAGTAATTCTTTGAAAATGATGTCAAGGCTCTTTTCCTGATCATGACTTTCAGGTATTCCAATAATTTTTAAATTATCTTTCCTAAATCTGTTTTCCATATCAGTTGTTTTTTCAATGAGATGTTTCACATTTTCTTCTAATTTTTCATTTTTTTTGTTTTGAAGTAATGAGCCCTGATTTCTGATAAATTCAATCTCCCTGAGTTCTATTCTTTGTCTGAAGGATTTGTTTTCCTCAGAGTTTTCTTATCTTTTTCCATCTGGCCAATTTTGCTTTTTAAAGCCTTCTTCTCCTCAATAACTTCTTGAACTGTTTTATCCATTTGACCTAAGCTGGTTTTTAACATGCTATTTTTTTTTTTAGGTTTTTGCAAGGCAGATGGGGTTAAGTGGTTTGCCCAAGGCCACACAGTTAGGTAATTATTGAGTATCTGAGACCAGATTTGAACCCAGGTACTCCTGACTCCAGAGCTGGTGCTTTATCCACTGTACCACCTAGCCACCCCCATTAACATGCTATTTTCTTCAGCATTTTTTTGGGTTTCCTTGACTAGGCTGCTGACTTCATTTTCATGTTTTTCCTGCATCTCTCTCATTTCTTTTCCCAGTTTTTCTTCTAACTCCCTCATTTGATTTTCAAAGTCTTTTTTGAGCTCTGTCATAGCCTGAACCCAATTTCTGTTTTTCTTGGAGTCTTTAGATGCAAGAGCTTGTGCTTACTCATCTTCAGACTGAGTATTTTGATCCTTCTTGGGCTCATATGCAAAAATATTTCTCAATGGTGTTTCTCTTGTTTCTCTGCTTGCTCATTTTCCCAGCCTAAGCCTGTTTGGGGGCTGCTTCCTGAGCTTTTGGGACACTCCCACAAGGATCTCAGTGTGTGAGGCTCTGTCCTCCTTCCTGGTCTGTGAATGACCATATGTGTCCCCCTTCTGCTATGGGGCTGAAGTGGAGGGGGTCCCAACTGTTCTATGGGGGGCCTAGACTGGGTTCAGGATCTGAATGTGTTCAGAGCCCCAGAGTCCTGTTCCAGGGGCAGAGGACAGAGCTCTGCCGTCTCTCTTCACTTCCCTCCCTAGGTTCAATGGGCTCATGCCCTGGGGGCTCCTGCTTACTGGCTCCACCTGTTTCTGTTTCCTGCCTTGGCCATGCTGCTCCCTTTGTGCCCTGAGGGCTGGACTTCACATGTTCACTCTGGCAGAGGTCCCCCCCTGTTCCCCCAATTTGTGCCCAGTGCTCCTGGTAGCTCAGGAAACTCCCCCACTGCTGTGAGCCATGGCTCCCAATGCCCTGGGGCTGCCTCTGGGAGGCTGAAGTTCTTTAGCTCTGTTAGGCCACCCCCTGATGGGCCACCCCTCCAACCCCCGGGGGGAGCAGAGCCTTTCTGCTGTTTTCCAGGTTACCTTAAGTAAGGTTGGTCTTGATGTGGGCCCTCCAGAGGAAGCCAATTTGTGGGTTAAGTTCAGAATGCATGAGAAGGTTAAAAATTCATAAAATCAATTTGAGAATTCTATCCTGAGTAGATAGGGAAGTTTACAAAAGTGATCAGCCATCACTGACTTTTTCTTTTTTTTAATGTGATTTGCTTTCTTTTCCAACATATATAGTTTTCAATACTCATTTTCTGTAAGATTTTCAGTTCCACATTTTTCTCCCTCCCTCCCTTCCCTTTGCTTTCTTCTTGGAAGTGGGTATTTTATATAGGTTGCATATATACAACTTTGCATGTTGTGAAAGGAATGGCTGAAAAAATTGTGTATTCAAATGTGATAGAATACTATTGTTCTTGGAGAAACCAAGAGGGGTGGAACTCCAGAAAAGACTGAAAAGACTTGTGTGAACTGTTGCTGAGTGAAGTGAGTAGAACCAGGAGAACACTATAGATATTAATAACAACATTATGTGATGATCCCCTATGATAGATGTAGCTCCTCTGGCAGAACAATGCAAAAACAATTCTAAAATACTTATGATGGAAAATACTATCCACATCAAGAAAACCAAAGCATGCTATTTTCAATTTTTAATATTTATTTTACACTTTTTCCCTCTGGTGCTTTCTTCTCCTTTTTGTTCCAGTTCTATCACATTTGAATACATAATTTTTTTCAGCCATTCCTTAATTGATGGGCATTCCTCAATTTTCCAGTTCTTTACCACTTTGCCAACAAAAGAATTTCTATAAATATTTTTGTACATGTGGGTCTTTTCTCTTTTTACATGATCTATTTTGTATTCATACCTAGTAGTGGTATTGCTAGATCAAGGGGTATGCACAGTTTTATTACCCCTTTGAACATTGTTCCAAATTGTTCTCCAGAATGTTAGACCAGTTTTATAACTCCACTAACAGAGTGTCCTAGTTTTCTCACATTCCCTCTAACACTGATACTTTTCCTTTTTTGTCATATTGGCCAATCTGATAGGTGTGAGGTAGTACCTAAGAGTTGTTTTAATCTGCATTACTCTAATCAATAATGATTAAGAAAATTTTTTCATATGAATATAGTTAGCTTTAATTTCTTCTTCTGAAAATTACCTGTTCATACATATCCTTTGACCATTTATCATTTATTGTATCCTTATATATTTGACTCAGTTCTTTTTTAGAAATTTTAGAAATAAGTTCTTATCTGAAAGACTTGCTATAAAAATGATTTCCCAACTCTCTGCATTCCTTCTAATCTTGGTTGCATTGATGTTATTTGTGCAAAATCTTTTTTAATTTAATGTAATCAGAATTATCCATTCAGCATTTAATATCATTCTTTAATCTCTTGTTTGGTCAATAGTTCCTTCCCTTTCCATAGATCTGGCAGATAAACTTGTTCTTCTAATTGGTTTATGATACCATCATTTTTTATCTAAATCATGTACCCCTTATCTTAGTATAGGGTGTGAGATAGTAATCTATACCTAATTTCTTCCATATATTTTCTAGTTTTACCAGCTGTTGTTGTCAAATAGTGAATTCTTATCCCAGAAGCTGGAGTCTTTGGGTTTATCAAACAGAAGATTACTATATTCATTTACTGTTGCCTCTTTTGTACTTAATCTATTCTACTGATTCACCAATTCCAAACAATTTGTTAAGTGCCACTTTATAATACAGTTTTAGATCTGATGACTAGGCCACCCTCTTTTGCATTTTTTTTATTTATTCATTTCCTTGAAGTTCTTGACCTTTTGTTCCTCCAGATCACCATTAACTTTCAATCTGGGAAGGAACAACAGGAAGCCTGAGGGGAAATAGTTTCCAGAAAATTCAGGGAACTGGAAATCATTTCTTTGAATGCTTCCAGTTTCTGTTTAATGTTTAGGGAACAAGGACTGCCTGCTCTCTGAAAGTCAGTAACCATTAGAATTCTGTGTAGGACCTGGCTAACTTTCAAAACTTCCTCAGGTCAATTTATATCATTAATAAGGAAGCAGCTGGTACAGTGGAAAGAGTATTGGATTTGGAGTCAAAAGACATGAATTCAAATCCCAGGTTTGCCATTTACTAAATTTTTTATGATCTTGAGTCTCTGGGTCCTAGTTTTTTCATTAGTGAAATGAGACATTTAGACTAGAGTGTTACTAAGCCTTCCATTTTCGAATCAGTGATTCTAATTCATTAGAAATAAATAAACTTAACCATACTAATCCTCCATTTCCTTATCTGTAAACTGTGGCCTCAAAATCTGTAGCTCTGAACCTCCAATGATAGGAATATTTCTATGTTCCTCTATCCCCTTGGTTGTTGTAGTGTTTTTCCTAAGGTGTGTCCAACTCTTTGTGATCCCATTTAAGGTATTCTTGGCAAAAATACTGGAGAGGTTTGCTGGTTCCTTCTCCAGTGCCTGAAGCCAGATTTGAACTCTGGAAGATGAGTCTTCCTGACTTCAGGTCTAGCCTTCTATCCATTGTGCCATCTAAGCTATGTGATGATGAATGATCATCATGAATGATCCTTGATTATTCTGCTTGAATTGTAAAAATCCATTCAATTTCATTTAGCTCTTGAACTTCAGAAGGGACCCTTAGTTCAAAGAATTTATTTTTATTTTTTAAAATTTATTTATTTATTTATTTGAAACTTTACAACTTTCCCCCTAATCTCACTTCCCTCCCTCTACCCTCCACAGAGGGCAGTCTGTTAGTCTTTACACTTCAGAGAATTTAGAATTGAAATTCTTTATAATCTAAATACCACCATCATCATCCCTGCCTTTGTAGGCTTCTTTCTCTCTCAACCTGTCTCATAATTCCTCATCCATTGGGGAAAGAGAACTCCAAGGGAAAGGGATTATTCCCCTTTGTTTTATTATTCCCAGTAATTAGCCCAGAGTTCTAAGGATAGCAGATGTTTAATAAATACTTGAGTTAACGAAGGAATCTCAGATTTAAAGATTTAATTTACCCAAGGTCACATAGGTAGTAAATATAACAAATCCTGAATTCCTTTTTGATTTTGAAGGCAGGTTGCTCATAGCACTATATTGAGCTCGTCCCTATACTTGGAACCCTAGGAATTATGAGTTCAAAAACTTCCCTCTCTTATTTCTCACCTAAGAAACATCTTCATTGTTACAGTAACAGTTAGATAAGGGAATGGATAGTGCACTGGAGCTGCAGACAAGAACTGAGTTAAAATTCTGCCTAAAGATACTTACTTAATAGTAGTGTGATACTGCTTAACCTCTGTCTGCCTCAGTTTTCTCAGCTGTAAACTAAGGATTATTGTAAACTAAGGATTATAATAGTGTTTACCTTCTAGAGTTGTGAGAATAAAATGAGATAATATTTGTAAAAGCTCTTAGTACAGGGTCTGACTCTTAATAAAACCTGTATAAGTACTATCCTGAGAGGTAAATATTATTTCCATTTGTACAGAGTTAAACATCTATAGGAATTCTTAACTTGGGTCCATGAACTTTAATATTTTAATAATTTTATTTTCTTATAATTGACTTCTTTCATCATACTATATATTTTATTTGATGTATTTAAAGACATCATTCTGGTGTGGCTAGGTGGCACAGTGGATAGAGCACAGGCCCTAGAGTCAGGAGTACCCATTGCCTTGCCAAAAAAAAAAACATCATTCTGAGAAGGGGTTCATAGTCTTCACCAGATGACTAAAGGAATCCACAATATCAGATCCCTTACTCTAGGCCATCACACATAGAACATTTGCTAACAGAACATACCTTTGCCAGTCCCTTAGGCAGGAATTACTAATAGGTGCTTTGCATGAAGTATGACTTTGCTATGCATTTAAGATCACAAGGGCATGTGGATCAGCTCTTTCCAAGCATCCTTATGTGTCATAAAAGCATATATGTCTGTTGGGAGCCAGGGTCTCTAATATTATTTATAGATATTATTTTCTATTCATTAAGGTAGGATTCCTAAGGACCTCCTAGAAGTGGTTCATTTGATTAGATTAGCTAGGTGGATAGAATGCCAGACCTGAGGGCAGAAGACTGATGTTCGTGAGTTCAAATCTAGCCTTAGACATTTACTAGCTGTGTGACCTTGGGCACGTCACTTAACCCTGCTTGCCCCAGTTTCTTCAAATATAGAATGGACTGGAGAAAGAAATGGCAAACCAATCCAGTACCTTTGCCAAGAAAATCTCAAATAGGGTTACAAAAAGTTGATCACATCTGGAAAACAACACTAAAGCAAAAAAAATTTTAATGATTGAACAATACCTTTTTATTTAGTATCAGCCTTTATTTGGCAAGACTGCATAGTGAATAGAGATCTAGCCTCAAAAACAGGAAAAATCTGGATTAAAGTATTATCTCTGACACCAGTTTTCTGCACGTCTGGGCAGGTTACTTAATATCTTAGTATTCTGTCTAGGACATTCCTTCAGACAGTAAATTACAGAGAAAGTTGTCAACCTCTCTTGGAGCTCCTTATACCCATAAAGGTTATCTTTGGACCATTTCTTTATAACCACCCTTTAGTTACTACCACATAGATTAGGGGGTGACCACATTTCTAAATAATAATGGATTTGCCTTGAATTGATGTGCATTATTCTCATCATATTTTTCCCTATTTATCTAATTTCTTCTGTCTGCAGGGAGATCTAGTTTAGAAAATCAGGCTCATGTATTAACATAATTAATACCTCTATATACAGTGCTGTATGAAATAAATACTTTTATTACTTACATTAAAAAAACAGTAGTGCAAGAATATTATAGGAGGTCACATAGCTGGGTGGACCCCAGTTTAGACTTTCTCTTGGTGATGAATTACTTTGAACAAATTGCTTAACCTCGGGACCTCATTTCACCCATATCTAAAGTGGGCAGCATTATCTTGCTTATACTTGTGTGGGGATGCTTTGAGAACACGTGAATTAATATGAAAAAGTTTGAGTAATTTAAGAGAAAAGTACTATACTTGGAGGAGATGACTTTCATCCCTGGGGGCATCTTGAGTCTCTTTGCTGCCACCAGCCTAGTTAGTATCTATTTCTGCCTATTCATTAGCACTATTTTCCCTAATTTCTCCTATATTACTCTTTTCTGATATAAGCTAGCACACAAAGAAGATTCAGGAGTACAACTAAATTTTTGCTAAAAAGTGAATTATTTGGAGGGTATAAACTATGGAGTCTGAACAAATCTTGTTTGTCATTCTCCTTTAGTCTATGGGACCTGAATCCATGATTTTCAGAGTGTCTGTGAATTTGGGCAGGAAAAATTGTTGCTAGGGCAGTTAGGTGGTTCAGCAGATAGAGTTCAGAAGATTTGAATTCCAAAAGAGGCCAGTCTTATGGACTTATTCTGAGAAGGGGCCTAGGACACACACAAAAAGCTAGGAACCCCACGGTTTAGTCCATCAGCTTTAGTTCTTCTGGTTAGTTTGCTTTCCTTTCTAGCTGCTGCTTTTAGCCTCATTTTGTCATGAGAGGATACTATCCTGGAATTTAGAGTTATAAGGTACCTTGTTGTTCAATTGTTCAATCTTGTTCAACTTTCCATGACAATGTCCATGAGGTTTTCTTGGCAAAGAAAGTGTTTTGCCATTTCTTCCTCTGACTCATTTTACAGATGAGAAAATCTAAGTAAAGAGTGACTTGCCCAGGGCAAACAACTAATTTGTAACTAGTAGGTTTGAACTCAGATCAGATAATCAGATAATCAGAGATTATCTAAACTAGGTCTTTTCAATGTTTGGACTCCAGTTACACTCATTTCTAGGGTTTACCTTTTAGGAAAGTTAGGGTTTCTTCTCTCCAGGGGTTAACTTTGGGGTGTTATACAGGTGAGTGAAACAAAGCTTTCCTCATAATCACAGTTTGAAATGCATGCAGAAAATAAATGCATAAAATTACAAGGTAAACTAATTATATATTGAAATAATTAAGACACAAGTTTATGGACTATAGGTTATGAAGCCCCAAACTCACCCTTGTAGAGAGTTATTTTTTGCCTTCTGTATTCACGATTAAAACATCCCAAATGCCCCTCTGATTACCCATGTTTTCTTGTTTTCACTTGCTCTTTTCTCTTTTTTTAAAAAATGTATTTAAGGCATTGGGGTTAAGTGACTTGCCCAAAGCCACACAGTTAGGCAATTATTAAGTGTCTGAGGTAGAATTTGAACTCAGGTCCTCCTGATTCCAGGGCCAGTGCTCTTTTCACTGTGCCACCTAGCTGTCCCCTGTTTTTTTTCTCTTATTATATTTATTATCTTTATTCTAAACTTAAGCACCAACTATAGTGAGCATTTTCCATTGTATAATGATATAGAAAAAGTGAATCATAATTTAAATTGTGAATCTATTGTGTACAGCTAGCTTCTTGTTTTGCGACTGCCAATTTCTGAATTCAAGGGCTAATGAAACAAATTCAGAAACCTTTTGGGGTAAGGGGTCCAGGTCTATGATCTCATCTCACTGTAGGGAATTCTTGATAGTATGGAGATTCTTTTCACCTGAGGAAGATCAACTTATCTGTAATTTATAAAGAGCTGATAGAGGCAATGGGAGAAGTTAAGGGGTTTGCCCATGGATTGTACTAATGTATACTAGAGGATGGATTTGAACTATAGTAGAAAAATTCACTACTCTGCTTCTCTTCCTCATTCTTCTTTTCCCCACTAAAAGCCAATGTCTGTCAAAGAGAGCTGATTAATAATCATTAATATACAAGTCTTCCTGCATCAAAGGAGTAAAGTTTCTCATGTTAATTGAAAATCAACCTAACATAAAATTTTTTTCTTATTTTTTCTCTCTTTAGTAATTATGAAATGTAAGAAAAAATTCCACACAAAGGTGATGATGATGTTTGTTCTTTGTTTTTAAAGAAAACCATGACATCAGGGAGGTGATGTCATGAAAAACAAGTGAATTGGGTTTGAGTGTTGGGGTGCTGTGCTAGGTCACTAGCCTTACTTTTTCCTCCAAAGTCATCTGGATCCAGTGGTCAGATATGAATTGGGATGACTGGACTTGGCCTGGATGTGAGTAAATCAGGGTTAAGGAGTTGCCCAAGGTCATACAGCTAGTAAATGTCTGAGTCCTCCTGACTTCAGGGCCAACACTCTACTCACTGTGCCATCTAATGCCAGATAGAAAGTGTAGGTTCAGGGTTTTTAATTTGCTTATCACAGAACAATAGTTATATCAATTTCACATCCTAAGGAAAGTATTTTCAGAAACCGGTTACTCCTAACCATTTCCCTTAAGCATTTACCTATAGATCTGGTCAAAGATGAACAAATATTAAAAATGTATATTCTCCATAGTTTGGTCACAACAAACAAGACAAAATTCTATCTAATTATATTATTTCTAGGGAAGGAAGATCCCTCCCTGAACATGCTAAGAAACTCCTTTAAAATCTGTTTAGACCTTTGTTTCAACCCTGGACATTGACTCTTGATATTAAGTCTTCTATTCAAGGGAAAATGAAATGATATTCCATTTGACTGAATCCAAAGACTTTCCAAAAACAAAAGAGGTTTTAGTGGATATGTTTTCACAAAATAGGTCTTTCTGACTCTAACACCAGCCTTCTTTCCACCAAGACCATTTTGGATACCCAGGAAATTTATTTAACCTATAGTTTATTAAAGACAAAGGCTAGGTAGGGCCAGGAAGCATGTATCTAACTGTATTATAGTCAAGATATGCCCCAGCACAGGCAGTTCAAAAAGGAGCTGTCCAGTTCTGTAGCTTCCAGACTAACTATGAGCAACCTGCTCTTCCCCTCTTCTCCTTTATCTTCTTTACTAAATCCTGAGGATTTACATCCTTATGAACCTTCATATATAAATGAATACAGAAACTTCTCCAGGACCTATTTCAGGAATTTTCTATGGTTCCCAGTTAGTTTTTGGTCAAAAGTACACACACACACACACACACACACACACACACAGTGCAGTAATATGAAATACTGCATGGTCAACAGCACATGTATTTACTGTTAGTAATAAAAACATAAAAATAAAGCATCATTTAGACAACAGTAGTGGTATCACAATTGCATACTTCATTTGTTTCTTCATTCATTCTGTCCTTGGTCTTCTCTTCCCTTCATTCCTCATCTACTTCCATGGCTATATAATCATCATCTCTAGGCAAAAATATCTGTCTCCAACTCTTGTCTTTCTCCTTTAACTTTATTCTCAAAGTACCAGAGATATAGGTAGTTTTTAATAAATGTTTCCTGACTCATTGATTTCCAGTTACTCTTAGATTATCTTTGCCTGGAAATCCCATCTCACCAAAAAATCATATTCAACATCCCAAAAGGAATTGGTAATTTTCTGCCTAAAACAGGATCCTCTTCCTAACTTTTCCATGTTTATGGAGCATGGTATCACCTTTCTCAATTGCCCAGGATTGGCAATTGGCAACTTTTGGGTCAGTTCCTATCTGAGATCCTTCTAAAATATGAATATGTAGAGGAGAAGGGAAGGGAATGGCACCTAATAAATGACAGGCATGTTATTAAGCCCTTTTTGTAAATATTACTGCACTTGATCCTTATAACAACACTGGGAGGTAGATGCTATTATCACCATTTTATACTTGAGGAAACTGTAGTAAACAGAAGTTAAGTGACTTGCCCAGGGCTACACCATTAGAAAGTGTCAAATTATAACTGACTCTTCTTTCCTCCATCAAAGATGACTGACTGAGGCTTGACTGAGTGAGGGGGAAGATGGAATCCCTTTATTTCCCTTGTTTGTCTTAGATTATAAATACTTAGAGAGTAGGAAGTAATTCTGTATGATTATATTGACATAACATTTAATCCTTTTCAAGATTCAGTTTCTAAACTGCAAAATGGGAATAATGCCCTGTTCCTCTTACTTCCCTAAGTAAGATTGCTTTAAAAATGGAAAAATGCTATGGAAATGTAGAATTACTTATCCTAAATTTCCTAGTTCAAGAATCCCACCACTATAGTTCTGAAATTTCTAGGATTCAGAGAGCAGATCTTTGTTTGTATAATTTCATCCCTGTAGTCTGTGAAAGATATACAAAGTTTAGATAAGATACTATCATGGTTCTCATAAAGTTTACTATCAAGTAAAAGATAAGACACAGATAAGGAACCAATATATATAAAATATTATGTGATAAGAAGAGAGAACACACATAATACTAGATAAAGTTATTCAGGAAAGATTTTACTGACAGGGAGATCAGGAAATTGGTGGACAAGTCTTCATGATTTCCTAGAATATCACATCCCCTTATAGTCTTTATCTTCCCAACTCTCTCAGTTCTCCCTCTTTCCTGGCCTCAAATAAGAAATCTATTGCAATGCCTACAACAACTTTTTTTTAACATTACCATTTATTGCCTATGTGACCTTGAACAAATTTAAGCAAGTGAAGATATGGTTTTTAATCCATAAAATTGGGTATAGCTATTAGTGCCTTCATGTATATCTAATTAAGAGATTATGAAATGGGAAGAAGGCTTAATGGAAGAATGAATATAATATTGCTACATGTGAATAAAGAATTGGTTTTAAATTCCTTTAGGAATCATGGACGACTTATGTGCTAAGATTTGGATACATAATATGTCATTACACATTCAAAATAAAGTTGGGATTTTCCCCACAATTCTTCTTCTTGTTTGTACTTACCACTGACAATGAGTAGGAATGAATGTCCTAGTCCCAACCCAACATCCTTTTTTTATTTACCTTTTAGTAAAAATCAGTCATAAATTAAGAAATTTTGAATCTGACACAAGTACCAGAGGACTTGAAGCTGGAGTGTGGCAATTGGGAGTTGGAGTATACCTGGGGCTAAGGACACATAGGAGGTAATAGTTTTGGAGGAAGCTTGAGAGGGTGCTAACTTTCTGGTCAGGGAGAAGATTTTCTCCCTAGGATAAGGTCAGCACCTTCCATTGGAAGGAGAATTGGGGCAGGGGTAAGGAGAAGATATTAAAAATATTGACTATGCCTTCTAAATTCTTAGACCAATATGATGAATAAACCATTCTCTGAGTTCAAAGTAGCTTCTGGGGACAGAAGAGTAGTTAGTTAGCTGGGTATTATAGTATAATCCTGATCAGCTCTCATGGCACTCTCTAAATTTTCCACCTGTGGCAAAATTTCCACCCTTATTTGTTGAGAACACAGGACCTTATCTAAAGATTTTGTCTAAACTCTTATAGAATCATTTGAATGAAAGAGATCAAGGATAAAGACATCATTGAGCTAATCCTAAGTATTACTTGAGTGGACTTTGGATAAAACTTAAGTAGGGAGAGTATTTGCTGTTCCAGCTTTCCATTTCTGCACTTTCTCCTCCCCTTAAATTTTTCTCCCTCACTAGTTCATTACACCTATCCAATGCTCTCTTTCTTTCTTTTCTTTCTTTCCATCATGTGTGAAAAATAAAAGGAATAGAGGTGGCTAGATTTCACAGTGGATAGAGTACCAGCCCTGTAGTCAGGAGGATCTGAGTTCAAATGTGACCTCAGACATTTAATAATTACCTAGCTATGTAACCTTAGGAAAGTCACTTAACCCATTGCCTGGCAAAAAGCTACAACAAAAAAAAAAAATAACTAAAAAGAATACAATATTCATTTTTATTTTAATGAGAATTTAAGTCAATGAATTCCTTCAAGCATATGGTATATTTTAGTAAAAGTATATTTTAGATCTTATTTCTAGTTGGAAAATGAAAATATTCTTTTCTTTAGAAAAAGAATCTCTGATTCATTCATTCATTCATTCATTCATTCATTCATATGGAGGGGGACACAGGTCCCACTTTGCCTCCTTCCTGATGGTCTTAAAATTGTATTTCAGGTCTTCCATGAAATCTATAGCTATGACAGTTAATAGAAAGATTCCTGATTTTGGAGTCAGAAGTACCTGCTGGGGTTCTCACCTGTTAGTTCAACCTTGGACAGATCACTTAAGGACACCTTTGGTACCTTAGCTTCCTCATTCATAAAATGGTGATAATTTGTCCTGCTCTTCTCACAGGATCATTGAGAGAATGTAGTGCAATAATAGGTGTGATCCACAATAAAAAATAACAAGCCATTTCAATCAATATACATTAAGAACCTACTATGTGCTAGTCAATATCATGAGATTATCTCTTAAAAGAAAATAAAAACCATAACCTAACCTATAGTCTACATAGTTCTATTTTTATTAAAGTTTATATGTTATATCTTCAAACATTGATTTAATCTCCATGATACTAAATCTAAAGCATAAAGACACCCTTTGCCATTATTGTCTCTGAGAAGCCCTCAAGGTAACCAACCAATCAATCAATAAATGTTTATTAAGGACCTAATATGTGCCAGACTCTATGATGATTTCCGGGGGATTCAAAAAGAGGCAAAAGACAGTCTCTGCCCTCAAGAAGTTTATAATCTAATGAGAGAGACATGAAGACAAATATATTTGAAGTAAGTTACATACAGGATAAGTAGGAAATTATATGCAGAAGGAAGGCACTAAAATTAAGAGGACTTAAGAAAAGCTTTCTATAGAAGGAGGATTTTTATATGAAGCCTTAGGGAGGTAGGAGAATATTCCTGGAATGGAGGACAGTCAGAGAGAATGGCTGGGATCAAGAGTGTCTTGTTTATGGAACAGTCAGAAGATCAGTGAGTGGATCAAAGAGTAGGTGTGAGAGAGTTAGGTATAAAAAGACTATGTTATGAAGGATTTTGAATTCTAAAGAGAATTTTATATTTGATCCTAGAGGCTATAGGGAGCCACTGGAGTTTATTGAAGAAGGGTGAATGACATGAAACTTGTTCTTGAGGAAAATCACTTTAGTGACTGAATAGAGAATAGGTTTGGAGTGGGGAGAGATTTGAGGCAGGCAAACCCACTAGTAGGCTATTGCAGTAGGTATGAGTGGTGACAGTGTCAGAGGAGAAAAGGACATCTTTGTTGTTGCAAAGGAGTTGTCTGGACACCAGATTGGTTGTGGGAAGTGGGAGATGGTGTTATCTTCTTTGGTAATAGGGAAAATAGGAGGGGATGATTGAGGGGGGAAAAGATAATGATATATTAAGATATCTATTAGTCATCTAATTCAAGCTGTTTGAAGGGCAGTTGGAAAAGTGAGATTGGAGATTACCTATCAGAGTCTTGTTAGGATAACCTTCATAAAATCCTCAAGGAGGACCTTTATTTATTTTATTTCCTTTTAGGAAAAGCTCTCCTTTATGTCAGTGCTTGTCATTATCTTGTTTGTCACCTGAACTAGTATATCTGGTGAAGTGAAGTCATCTCTTCAAAAATAAGCTGTTAAAGTAGGTCCTTGGGAAGAGCCAGAGGGAAGAGTTGAAGTAAGGAGAACACATTTACTTTAGTCTCTGCTTAGTCATAGTTGCACTCATATTAAAAACTAGGCTCTGTACCTCCTGAAAAATATTAAATTACATCCTATAAATCTATCAAGCCTGACCCAATGGAGGCTAAACTGGAAGACTTATTTTCCTTATTTGGATACAATGGCACTTTTTTGTGATGTAGCTATCTGGGTTCCATGTTTTCATCCTTTGTAATAAAAATCTTCCTGCCCCCACCGCTATATGCTATTCAGAGGATTGGCATGGCTGTGCTAATACTATAATTATGCTGTGTCCTCCCTATATAATTATTTATGCAAATCACATCCCTTTCTTCCTGCCATGTTTTCTTGGGAGGGAAAAGTCATAGATCTATGACTCTTTATCTATCTAAAAATCTAGAGCTAAATGGGTCCTCTTAGTCCATCAAGACCAATTCCTTCAGTTAACAGATGGAGAAACTGAACTCCAGAGAGATTAGTTTAATTACCAAGGTCACACATGAACATCATTTCTTATATGTTGTTACATATTGCCAAATTAGAACAAAAATTTCCTGAAGGTAATAGTATTTCTATCCACAGTACCTTTTTTTTTGGAGAGGGACAAAGGGTAATCAGGGTTAAAAGACTTATTCTGCATCAAACAGTTATCTGAGGTCTGATTTGAACTCAGGTCTTCCTGATAATGCTCTATCCACTGAGTCACCAAGCTTGCCTCCAGCATAGTGCTTGGCACATGTTCTTGTTCAGTCATTTTTGAGTCCTATCTGATTCTTTGTGATCCTATTTGGAATTTTCTTGGTGAAAATACTGGAGTAGTTTGATGAGAAAACTGAGGCAAACAGACGACCTGCCTAGGAGCAAACAGTTAGTAAATGTCTGAAGCTAGATTTGAACTGCAGAAGTTTAGTCTTCCTACCTCCAGGTCTAGCTTACTTTCCACTGAACCATCTACCTACTTACTTTTCACATAGTATATGAAGTCAACTACTTGAATAGAATTAGTCTGAGTGACCCTATTTTAAAAAAAATTTAGTTTAAACTTTAGGTATGTTGCCCAGCTAAACTACAGGAGATGGTCGTCTGGAAATAATCTTGCACATGAGCATTAATCCGATCTCCCTATGATATTGGGAAAAGGGAGAAATTTTGGTGACACATCTTCAAGGTTACTAATTCTACCTCCTCAAGATTCTTTGCAACAATCAACAACTTTTGTCTTTCTATGGAAGTTATGTACTCCTGTTTATAAAAAAGCAAGTGGTCTAGGGGTGTTAATAAGATTCTTTTACTTTTATTTTCTGAGTTTGCCTCATTGACCAGGGTGAGACCAGAATCAAGATTTCTTTTGAACATAATCTTCATTAAGAGCCTACTTTCCTACAATTGATCACTAGGTGGCGAAGTAGATTGAGTGCTGGACCTGCAGTCAGGAAAATTTATCTTCTTGAGTTCAAATCTATCTTCAAATACTTACTATATGACCCTGGGTAACTCATTTTACCCTGTTTGACTCAGTTTCCTCATCTGTCATGTGAATTGGAGAAGGAAATGGCAAACTGCTCCAGTATCTTTGCCAGAAAACCCCAGTTGGGATTACAAAAAAAAAATGAATGAAAAAAACCCAACACTGAATCAATTGAACTATATAACATGCTCCAAGCACATTTGAAGAAGCTGGAGGAATAAAGACAAAAATGAAATGATCCCTGTCCTTGGTGAACTTAAATTGCAAAGGGGTCGAGAACAACATAGATTTAGCATATTAAATGCAAAATATTTACAAGTAGTTTTCAAGTAGCAAGTTTCTAGAAGTAGAAGAAAATCACAGTACACTTTCAATAAGAGGTAGGGTTTAAGAATAAGTTTACAGGGAACTAGCGTCTCCAAGGTGAGGAAGGCGAGGAGGTGAGGAAGGAATTCTCCAAAGAATATGGAGATAAAATATCACCCAGGGGAATAGCAAACAGGTCAATTTGTCAGGAATTTGGAGTTAATGAATGAAATTAGCATTCAGAAAGCCTGCTGGAACATGATTGTGAAAAGCTTTAAAAGTCAGACAGAGAGTTTTTTATTTTTTTCCTCAAGGGAGCTCCTGGAGCTCTTGGAGCAAGGAAATGAAAGACAAGGTCAGAGTTGTACTTTAGGAATAATACTTTGGCAGATCCCTGGAGGATGGATTGAAGAGAGACTGAAGAACCAATTAATAGTAGCCTATTAGAATAGTCCAGGGAAGATGTGATAAGAACCTTGTATGGTGACTGCATGAGTGGTGAGGAGATAGGTAATGAGATAGAATGGGGTGGAAGAATCCATAATACTGGATAACTAATTAGATATAAGGGGTGAGAAGAAGGAAGGAAGGAATAAGTATTTTTTTTTTTTTTTTAGATTTTGGCAAGGCAAATGGGGTTAAGTGGCTTGCCCAAGGCCACATGGCTAGGTAATGATTAAGTGTCTGAGACTGGATTTGAACCCAGGTACTCCTGACTCCAAGGCCGGTGCTTTATCCACCTAGCCACCCAGGAATAAGTATTTATTGAATACCTGTTGTGCCAGAGTTAAGGATGATGTCTAGGCTACAAGCATGGATGACCAGAAAGAAGATAGTATATTGGAAAGAAACAGGGTAATGTTAAGGAGAGGAGTAAAGGGAGGAAAGAATGAGTTGAGATATCCAAAAGGATATCCAATTAAAGATGTCCAAGAGGGCTGGGAATATAGATCTGGAAGTCAAATACATAGAAGTGATTGTTGCATTCATGAGAGCTATGCCTCTTGACACCCTTCACCAAAGTCACTAATGATCTTTAAAAAACAAAAACACAGGGAGTGGCTAGGTGGTGCAGTGGAGAGAGCACTGGCCCTGGAGTCAGGAGTACCGGAGTTTAAATCCAAAAAACCTTAGAAAAAAATTAGAGGGCTGTCTATCAGTTCTCATTTTTCTTAACCTCTTTTTTTTTTTAGGCTTTTTTCAAGGCAAATGGGGTTAAGTGACTTGTCCAAGGCCACAAGGCTAGGTAATGATTAAGTGTCTGAGGTCAAATTTGAACTCAGGTACTCCTGACTCCAGGGCCAGTGCTCTCTCCACTGCACCACCTAGCGGCCCTTTTAACCTCTTTTGGACATTTGACACTCTCTCTTTGAAACTCAATTCATCCTTGATTCTGGTGTCCCTTTTCAGATAAAAAAAAATGGAGAAGAGATATGTGTATGAGAGGAAGGTATTTTTCCTTTTCCACACTTCACCCACTGTGTCTCCTCTCACTCTGCTACTACCAGTGAGTACATATAGGCTAGAACTAGGAAGTCTGGATTACTCTGAATTTGATAGGTTCCAAGGGAAATGTATGTTATTGAGTAGGTGATATTAGGGGCTTAAAGCAGGAAAGGGAAGGCTTTCCTTCAATAGGTGAAAGCTATGCTCACAATAGGAAAATCCCATTAAAGTTCAACAACTGCTATCAAGTTGACTGAATCATTCTCTTAGATGTAAAATGAGGGGACTAGATAAGATTAAGTCAAAGCATCTTGGATTCTGTGATTCTTTAATTGATCTTCTAACACTTAAAATGAGCAATTGAAATGGATGATCACCAATGGCTTTTTTAGTTTTAAAAATATATACTTTGGTGTCCCAAAGCCAAAGTCAAAAGAAATTGTTTCTCTTACCAGAAGTGCCTGTTTCATTTGTTTGAGGCTTATTATCCTCCTGGTCTCTTACTACCATCTTTACTCCCTCACTTCCATCTCTTATATTCAATCAGTTATCAACACAACTCTCCATCTAGGGTTACCTCAAACTTGGATTTTTGATTAAACTCTGACCTGATCTCCCCCCTTCATCTAGCTCATCACTAGAACAAATCTTCCTAAAACATTATTTTTATTAGTAAACCTTTAAGATCAAAAGTTGTCATCAATTTCCCCATTCCCCATTTTTGTTTTTTTAAGTTGGTTTTTTTTTTTGTTTGCAAGGCAATAGGGTTAAGTGGCTTGCCCAAGGCCACACGGCTAGGTTCCCCATTACCTCTTAAGATAGAATTCAAACTTCCTAACCTGGTATTTTATGATCTCCCCAATTTAGTTGAAATCTCTATTGATGTCTTTGTTCCTTGAATGAAGCTCATTTCCTCCCTCTCTTTAGTAATCACTAATGTGATGCATGAGTCCTTCTCATCTTCACATCATGGCAGTTAAGATTTTGGACTTGAGAATCATAAGAGTTCCCTCTCAATAAGTTATTACCTGTTTCTGAGTCTTAGATTATTTATCTATAAATTGGGATGAATAATTCTTGTACTACTCACACCACAGGATTCTTGTGAAGAAAGCCAATCTGTAAACTTCAAAACACCTTAAAAGTATATGATTATTATCCAAAGTCCCTAGCCTTTCCTACCTCATCTTTGAAGATTTTCTGAGTTATTCCAGGCTATATTCCTAAGTAAATCAAAAGTACATGTAAAATGTCATTTTAGTTATTCTCAGAACATATAATATTTACTGTGCCTACATCATATTTATTTTATGGATAATAATTTTTAAAGTATCTATACTATATCCCAAATAATTGTAATCTCCTTGAGACGAGGGATTAGGTTTTATACTTCTGTATAAGGAGGACCTCAGACCTCCTACTTTTCTTATGTCTCTTAAATTGTATAATAGTTTGAAACTGCTCTAAGACTTTTGGGACATCCTATAGAGAGGTTCTCAGTAAATATCGTTTTGTATGAACTCATATCTACATAGCTAAAAACTTTCTTCACAAGAACCCCAAAGGACAGTGTATTATCGCTGTTTCACAAATGAAGCAAAGCTACGGAGCTTTGTAAATGATCTTACAATATTAAGTGTCTAAAACAGGATCTGAACATAGGTGATGCCCATCACTCTCTCCACAACTCCACAGTTAACATCAAAATGGAGCAACAGAGGAATAATTTACTTTTTTCTTTTTTTATATAATTTATTTTAAATAAATTCATACAGTGGCAAAAAGGAGGTTGTACTCTTAGAGTAAATTGGAAAATATGAACAAATGAAAGAAAAAACCCATTCTTTCTCCAAGAGCTTCCCTTTTAATGGAGAAGACACATGTCTGTCACTGGGAACCTGGATTATTTAATATGAGAAAAAATGTATGAGAAAAACAACAACTCACCCTTTTAAACTAGCAGATCCAGGGGAGGTCTTGACCAGGGCTGTAGCTGACTCCTTTGCTTTCCAGAGGGCAAGGCAGAATCAGTTCAGCCCAGCAGGACTCCTAGAAAACTCTTGGTGAGAAGAGGTAGATATGAACCCTTCCCACAGACCCTCCCTAACCATGGCCCTCTTTCCTCCAAATGTTTACAGATTAAAAAGAAGTTTACAAAAGAAGTTTATAGTCTACAAACTGAGATTCAGAATCTTTGTGCCTGAGGAAACAACTCATTGCACTCAGGTGATTTGCTGTGTTTACAATGGTAAATTCTGGTTGGTTTTGGTGACTCTTTCCTATGCAAATTAAATCTTTGACACTCACTGTGGGGGTGTGAAAAAATAACTTTAAAAGTGAAATTGAGGGCTTAGATTTGAGAATTCTGGTGCATTTAGAGACAAATCAGAGAGATAATGCAAAGAGATGATTGAGTCCTATTGCTGAATGACACCTGTATTTTTGCCAGGCTAATTTGTTTTTTTAGACTATTCATATTTATTACAAGTATTTGGTTTTATTTCCCCTTTTTTTTTCTTCTTCTTTCAATGGGGGGAGGGGGAGGAGAAGGTGGAGTGGGAGATAAACCTTATTTTTGTTCATTGAAAAATATTAAATAAAATAAATGAAAAATAAATGAAGCTGACAAGGTTGCTCTGCAGTTTCAGACCAATGACCAAGGGAACTTAATTGTGTCTCCTGTGACTATTTGGTTCAATCTTCTCACTTAGCTGATGAGGAGCTGAGGCTCAGAGAGTTGAAATGTCAGATTTGAGGTTATAAAGGGAATAAATAGCAAAACCTAGAATTTGAACTCTGGTCCTCAGGCTCTATCTCCAAGCTTTCTTTTCTCTTTTGTCTCCTCGCCCTTCCTCTTACCTTAATAATTTATAAATACATGATGTCATCAGTGTATTTCCCAGACTTCCCAAAGGTCAGGACCCTCTAGTCTTTAAGAGCTGGCTTTTAGAAATTGTTCACCCTGGGATGACCACTTTGGGGGGTGATGAGCCTGTTGGCAGTTTGGCTAGGCTGGTTCTCAGAGGCTTGTCTAACCATGGGCCCACATCCTATTTTCAACTCAATGTGACCCAAAACAAACATATTATCCTTTTGCTCAAGTCTGTTCTTCCTTCTGACATCACTATTGCTGTCGAGGGTTCCACCAGTCACCTGAACTCCCATATTATTGAGCTTAGAGTTAGTTCTCTTGAATTCTTTCCCCCCCATCCCCCACAATTTTATAGGGGTAGAACCTTGAGTCTATAGTCAATAAGATCTAGATTCAAATCACATTTAAAAAACTGTTTGACATTCAGCAAGTCATTAACCTAAGTCTCAGTTTCTTTATCTATAAAATGGGTAGGCTTGACTTGACTTTTAAGGTCACTTCTATTTCTAACTATATAATCTTAAATGATTTCCTACTGTTTCCCAAATAAAGTTCAAACACTAAACCCCTCTCAAAAAAAATCTAAAACCCTCCAAAATCTGATACTGCTGTCAATTCCTTATATTACTCCCCTTTATTCACTGTTATATTCAGGTGTACAATTCTCTTCCCCTCAAAACACACCTGAGCTTCCCACTTCTGTATCTTCATATTTGCTCATGGTGTAATTTGTGCCCAGAATGTTATCCTTCCCCTTATTGTACTATTGAATTTTTTTTCCTCATCCTATAAATATTATCTCAAATGCCAACTTTTCCATGAAGCCCTTCCTGATTTCCATACCCTTTCCTTCCAAGACCTATGTCAGATCTTAAGGAATACTTTGTGTTACAGCTCTCAAACAAATCTATCATATTACTATTATTGTTTCTTTATATCTTATTTCCTTACTAGGTTGTAGATACTCTGTCATATATAACACTGACCCAGCACAATACATATAGATAACTTTTGCTTTTAATTTATGTGTACTGGAGGAAGGAGGGGTCTCATTCTAAGATTTCATTGGTGAATGAAACTTCCCAGAAGGAAATTCCTTTGGCAAACATAAATCTGCAAATTATAGTTTGAGATTTGCCTGAGGTGAGTTAAGTAAATTGCTTAGGATCACATGACCAATAGCCAGGCTATTTCAATGGATGGACTTACTTAGAAGATCTTCCAGACACTTAATGTATGTTATTTGGTCTATCTGATGTCCTAGAGCAGGGATTTCCAATTTTTTTGAGTATTCTCAAAATCCAGGACTGAAAGAAACTCTAGTAGGGGATATGGAAATGTTCAGGCATGAACTGTATATTAACCTATTGAAATTAACTAAAAATTATTTGAATATACATTGGGAAATTAGAATTTTTCCTTGTTTAATATAGAATAGAGGGCACTGTAAAGTTTCTGAAAACTCAAGGGACATTTGAGACTGACAAAGATTAGATCAGAGATGCCAGAGATTGCCACTAACCCAGTTTAGTAGCATCACTCAACTCTGATCCTTTTTTTTCCCCTTTCCCTCCTTCCCACCTGGTACCTTTGAAGGAATAGCATATTACAGTGGAAAAGTGTGGCTTCTGGAATTAAAGGAGAATCTCAATTAAAAATCTGACTCTGTTACTTACTACCTATGTGAATTTGGGCAAGTCACAGAAAACTCTCTAGCCTTCCATTACCTAGAAAACAGGGAGTTTCATTAGATCAGGGATTCTTAATCTAGGGTCCATGGACCCTCAAGGGGTGGATGGATGGATAAATTCAGAGAATCTGTGAACTTGAGTGGGGAAAAAGTACCTCTATATTTCAATTGGCTTCACTAGACTGCCAAAGGGGTTCATGGCATAGAAAAGACTAAGAATCCCTAAGACTATCAGAGATCTATAATAATTGCCAGTTATGTATGTGAACACATTTGATCTATCATTCTATGATTGACAGTAAACCTCACAGGATGCTAAGGTGTGACTAATATATACTTTGTTTTAAAGAGGTAATCAGGGTTAAAAGACTTGTCCAAGGTCACTTGGCTAGTTGTGTCAAAGGCTAAATTTTAACTTGGGTCCTTCTGACTCCAGTCAGTACTCTCTTTACTTTGCCACTTAGATGCTCCAACTAATGTATATACTTGAGTGAGAAACTTTTTCCTGAGATACATTTTTTTAAGGAAATTAAGGTATACAAGTCACTTTTGGGAACTCCTTGTTTTTATCAAATTATTGTTAATAATTAGTTTATGTTTGCCTATGCCTATTAGTGTTGGGCCCCAAGCTTTATTTTCCCTGTTAAAAAAAACTCATTATTATTTGACTAATGCATGTTAGGCTGTTTGGTTGAAAATGAAGAAAGCTGCTGGGAACCAGTGTGAAATAGGGTCTGGGAATGTCAAAGGTAAAAGAAATTCATTAGTTGAGGGCACATGAATTTTGCAAGCAAGTGTTATTTAAAATGAAGATGCTTCCTGAGGTATGTCTACTCTCTTGAAATTTGCTGATGGATGGACCAAAGAATATTTTCACAAAGTGAAACTTTTAAAAGATTTTTTAAAAATTCTTTAAAGTTACTGGCTCTGTTAGGTGGAAAAACCTCTCTTAATCAATCACTCATTATTTACTTGATTCAGTCAGGGGACATTCCTGAGTTGGACTTGACTTTCCAAGAAGAGAAAAAACCCAGACCAAAACCTAAGCATATGTTGTGATGGAAACTTCAAGGGGGCAAAGGGATTTAAAATTTATCCCACTTCTACCTAAGGGGACAGGAGGGAGTTCTTTTCTTTAGGCCTTGAGAGAGGTGTTGATTCAATTATTCTCTCCATCTGAAATAATCTTTTGTCCTTTCTGCCTGTAGAATTTCTACCCATCTTATATTGCTGAAATCGAGTCCTGTGACCTTAGAGTGTCCTCCCTGAAGACAGAAATTGGGTTTTGTTTGTTTGCTTTGCACTAAGAAGCACAAATTTATTATCCAGTGATTGATTTTGTGTCTCCTTAAAGTAGCTGAGCTTAATCTCTTTAGAAGGAAAATTCTTTGAGGGCAGGGCTTGTTTTGATTAGTAATTCCAGAGTCTAGTACAGAAACTCACTAATAGTCAGACTGTCATACTTCCTTGATCCACTTGCAAAGAGGCTTTTATACATCACCCTTTGTTTTTAGTATGCAGCATGGTGTCCAACACATTGTGATCTGATGCTTGTCCTTCATTCTAAAAGAAGACCACAATATCAGGGAAGTTATGTCATCACATGCACATGTATTGGATTTGAGTGAGAGGTTGCTATGCTAAATCACCAGCCTCCTTTTCTCCTCCATCTTCGGTCAGTGGAAGATATGGATCAGGATGACTGTCAATAACCCCGGCTATGGAGCAGTTGGGATTAAGTGACTTGTCCAAGGCCACATAGTTAGTGAGTTTCTGAGATCACATCTGAACTCAGGTCTTCCTGACACCTAAGTTGTCCAACACATTGTAAGAACTATGCCTCAGATTAATTCTTTTAATTTAATTCTTTTAATTAGTGCTTAGCTTCTAGAAGCTTAGTAAATGCTTGCTGACTTTATATATCTATATCTATATAGATATATTTTTCAGTTTTTACAAGGCAATGGGGTTAAGTGATTGGTCACACAGCTAGGTATTAAGTGTCTGAGGTCACATTTGAATTCAAGTCCTACTGACTCCAGGGGTGGTGCTCTATCCTCTACACCACCTAGCTGCCTCTTGTTGACTTTATATTAAACTCCATGTTGAGTCAGCTATGTAACACAATGGATGGAAATGCTGGGCCTGGAATCAGGAAGACTCATCTTCCTAAATTCAAATCCAGCCTCATGCACTTACTAGCTGTGTGACCCTGGTCAAGTCACTTAACTCTGTTGGTCTTGCTTTCCTCATCTGTCAAATTATCTAGAGAAGGAAATGGCAAAGCTCTAGCATCTTTGCCAAGAAAACTCCAAATGGGGTCATGAAGAATTGTAAAGACTGAAATAAAAAAAATGTTTTGGGGCAGCTAAGTAGTGCAGTAAATAGAATACTCGCCCTAGAGTCTAGAGCACCCGAGTTCAAATACAACTTCAGACACTTAATAATTATCTAGTTGTGTGACCTTGGGCAAATCACTTAGCCCCATTGCCTTGCCAAAAAAAACCCCCAAATTGTTTCATTCTTTGTTTTCATAGTTCCCAGAATTTAGCAGAGTGTTTAGCTGTATAAACACATAGTAAACACTTCACAAATGTTTGTTTGTTGATTGACTGCCTGATCCATTTTCTCATCCTCCCTGTCAACAATAACCTTTTCCCTTTCACCATTTATGTAGCATTTTGTTTTCAGCACATTGTAAATACTTAATAGATGTTTGTTGAATGAAGATTAACTGATTTTATTTAGATGACTTCTAGTTAGAGTGTGAGCTCTTTGAAGTCAGAGACCCCTTCCTTCTTTTGTCTTTGTATCCCTAGCACAAAAGCCTGAAGTAGGCATTTAATAAATGCTTGTTTTTTTATTCTTGTACAAGAAAGAAAAAAAGCCTTAAGTGTTCTACCCAAAAAGCACTGCAATAAGGCTCTTCAAAAAGAATCTCCTTTGGTGCTCTCAGCAGCTCTATTATTTTTATTTTCTAATTCAGGAAACTGAGGCACACTGAGGTTAAGTGACTTGTCCAAGATCACACCAAGTAAGTGAGGCAAAGATTAACCTTAATTTATAGCAAACTCTGTCCACTGAGCCACTAGGAAAAGTGAGAAAAGATTGTTATCTCTCCTACCATGCACCAGTGTTTTGCTTATAGTAAATTCTTAATAAATGTTTATGGAGGTTAATTAAATCAAAAGCTCTCAAAATTAAGCATACTATTTAAAAGAAAAGAAAAAAATTAGAATAAAAGTGAATTGAGTTTTAGATAAGAGTTTACCTTAAATGACTTACAAAGATATGAAGAATTAAATGACCTATGTCTACAAAAGGAAGAATTGTTTTATAAGGTGTTTCAAAATGTAGTTGTTCAATTAAAAATTTAAAAGTAATTACCATAGACATGTCAATCAATCACCAAGAATTTATTGGTTGGGGGCGTTTCCTCAGTACAGGGAGTCCCTTATAGCAATTAAATCACTAATCCAGTTCTTTCTACCTATATCTTTGTAAACATCACATGTGCTTTTGACCTGAGTCACAAACAAGATAAGTAAGACTGGGCCCCTGTCCTCTAGGAGTCATCCAGTCTAGTGTGTGTGAACAGATAAGGCGCGTACTATTACTGTACCTAGATTAGAACATGATAACTACATCTTCCATCCTTGGTTCTCAGACTTTTGGTCTCAGGACCTTTACAGGCTTATAAAATAATGAAGTTCCCCCTTACCCAAAGCTTCTGTTTATATAGGGCATATCTAGTGACACTTCTCATATGAGAAATTAAAACATCTTCACATATTTTTAAAAATAGTTTTGATTTCATCTAAAGATTTAAGAATCCCCTGGGGGGTTGTTTAATCAGTCAGTTAATGAACATTTATAAAGTACCTACTATACACAAAGCACAGAATTTCAGATCTAGGAATATAAATACAACCCCCCCCCAAAAAAAAAAAAACAAAGCAGTCCCTGTCCTCTAGGAGTTTACAATCTCATAGGAAAAGACAACACACATAAAGAATCTGAAAAGGGAGAGAGAGAGAGAGAGAGAGAGAGAGAGAGAGAGAGAGAGAGAGAGAGAGAGAGAGAGAAGGGAAGACCTTCCTTGACTGATTCAGATGAAGTAGTTCAAAGTAGTACTACTAGTTGGCTGGACTGAAGGTTCTTTTTTCTACACTCCATTTTGAGGAGTTGGTCCCAGGGCTGGAGAGTACTGATGAGGTATGAGTCTTGAGCTGATTTATTCTCTCAAAATGATGAGGTTTCTGTCCCAGGGACCACATTTTTAAGCACACCACTGCTCTTAAAGATGTCCTCTAACTACACTGTAAAGTCCGTATGTAGTATGGAGTGCAATCACTTGGGTTTGAATCTCAACTCTACTGATTGCTCTGTGACCTTGGGTTTCTTAACTTTACGAATTAATTTTAATTATTCTGAACTTCAGGTTTTTAATTTGTAAAAGGAGAATATTTTACTAGATAGATAGCCTCTGAAGTCCCAGCTTTGAATAAGTATACAAAAGGAGTAAATCATAAATGATTCAATGACTAATTTAACTCTTTTGAACTTGTTAACATGCTAATAGCAAATGGATTTTTCTTTAAAAATGTGTTTTTAAAAGAAGAGCAACTGAGAACCACTTGCTTTGAAAGAGGAGGATTATATTCAGAAATGAAGGTGTAGCAAAGAATTAAAAAGCAATAAAATTAAGGTTAAAGTTACCTTCAGGCATGTTTGACTCTGACCCCATTTGGGGTTTTCTTGGCAAAGATACTGGAGTGATTTGCTATGTCTTTCTCCACTTCATTTTACAGATGAAGAACAGAGGTAAACAGGGTTAAGTGACTTGCCCAGGGTCACACAGTTACTAAATGTTTGAGGATGGATTTGATCTCGGGAAAGTCAATCTTCCTGACTACTGGTCTGGCATTCTATGTACTATGGCACCACCTAGCTACCTATATAGTACATTAAAGTTAATTAAATGCCTTCCTCATAACAAACTGTCAGCTGGGGCAGCTAGGTGGCGCAGTGAATAGAGAACTGGCCTTGGGGGTGAGGAGTACCTGGGTTCAAATCTGACCTCAGAGGCTTGATAATTACCTAGTGGCCTTGGGCAAGTCACTTAACCCCATTGCCTTGAAAAATCTAAAAAAAAAAAACCCTGTCAGTCAGGTAATGAAGGTATTAACTTGATTTTCCAGAAAACTCAGAAGTTTCATTTTTGTGATTACTTAGCTACAAAGGTATCTGTCTCTTTAATGATCAGTGAGACTGCCTTCAAGGTCTAGGCCAAATTTGACATCCACTTAGAGACATTCCTGACTTTCTCAGGTCTCAGTGAGAACGTCTTAAAATGTAGGCTCTTTGGAGGAAGGTACTGTTTTGCTTTTGTCTCTGCATTTCTAGTGCTTGTACAATTTTGGATGCTTAGTAAGTTCTTAATAGATGACCATTAATTTATTTAGTCAGATCTTATGTCTAACTCATTTGGATTTTTTAAAATTTAATTTTATAAATCTGAATTTAAACACCCAACAAAATATCCACATGCAAAGTAGAAAAGGGAAAAAGAGGATTGTACATGAAACTTCAAATCTTTATGATGAGTTTTTTTCCTTTTAAGTGTATAATAGGTAGCTAAGTACAGTTGATAAAGTGTTAAACTGGGAGTTAGAAAGACCTTAGTTCAAATTTGACTTCATATAGTTATTAGCTATATGACCTTGGTCAAGTCATTTAATCTGCTTGCCTCAATTTCCTTAATAAGACAATGGGAGTAATAATGATATCTACCTCACAGGTTGTTGTGAGGATCAAATGAGATATTTATAATATAGTACTTACTGCAGTATTGGTAGGAGCTTAATAAATCCTTGTTTCCTTTTTTCTCTTAATAAATTTAGTATGACTTTCAAAACACTCTTGCTTGTTGTGTTTCATTCCACTTTTTCTATTCTCTTCTATGTATTTAAAACAAAATGTTTCTCTGACTTTCTGTGTAAAATCTGACTGAATGACTTGATGTTTAAATCTTATTAGATAGTTACATTTGTACTTAGATATGGGAAAAGCTGAACTGGCACAAAAACCATCTCTTCAAGATACATATTGATCAATCAGCAATTTTTTCCCCCTTCCTCTGTAAGTTGTTCACTCTTATGTATAACAGATTTCTTTAAACAGAATACCAACTTGAGGAATACCAATACTGAGGGGTCAAAGTGTCTAACAGCTGCTTAATGGTTCCACTTTTCCAGGTAACTTCTCAGGTCAAACCTCCCTTCAAAGGCCACCTCTCTCCAAAATCTCTAGTGTTTTTCTTTATTAGAATGTAAGTTCTTTGAGGGTAGATTACCTTACATATATAAGGCACTTAATAAATGCTTTTTAAAAATTCATTTGAGAAAGGACTAGGAAGTAAAAAATGAGGATCAGTTAGAGATGTGGTGAACCAGGTGTGTATAGAAACCTCCAAAGTAAAGGAAAAGAAAACAACTCTCAAGAGAGTCAAATTTAAAAGGGAACAGTTATCAAAAGAGTCAAATATTTAAGAGCAGTTAAAGAGGATGACAGAAAAGAAGTCATTGAATTGGCCATTAGGAGGATATTGATGATCTTTGAAAAATTAATTTCAGTAGAATGGTGTGGGTGGAAGCCAGATTGCAAGGGGCTGAGAAAAGGGTGGCTATCAAGGACATGAAGTCATTTCTTTTAGATGACTTTTAAAAGATTTTTAACAGAGAAGAGCAGGAGAAAGCTGGGGCTATAGCTGGAATGGCTTGCAGTCTCAAAACAAGTCTTAAAAAAAGAAAATTATTGAGGAGACCCAAGCATATTTGTGGAAATATGGGAAAGAGTCAGTGGAAAGGAAGGGATTAAAGATCTAAGGGAGAAAGGAGGAAGAGAAGGGGGAAGGCTAGACTATGGAAAGGGACATAGGGAAAGAGAAAAGGAAAGGATGATGGAGGAAGAGAGAAATTGAAAAAGAAGAAAGAAAAGAAGAATGGAGAGGAAGTAAAAGGAGGGGGTGGTGCATGGGAGGAAGGGAGAGAGGGAGGATACTGACCCACTGAGAGGAGGCCTGGAGGAAAGAAAAAATAGAATAAAAAGCTTAGGTAGGGAGATTAGGAGTTGTATTTACTTTTCTTCAGTCATCTGCATAAGAAGCAGAGCCAGTGATGATGATGATAAGTTTTAAGAGATAGAAGAAAGGAACAGAGGAATCTCAAAGTCTGGTTGAATTGAGACAATAGAAGTAGAGGAAAAGGATTATTGATTAGTGGTGAGGGTCTTTGTGAGATTAAGTATCACAAATAATAACTCATATTTACATGGAATATTAGTCTTTACAAACAATCCTATAAAGTAGACAGCTTGACTCTAAATATTTTCAATTTACATATAAAGAAACAGGATCACAGTGGATTTGTGATTAACTAAGGTTTGTTTGATTAGTGAGTTTGGGTTTCAATTTGCTCCTACAAAATGACACGTTCACACCAACAAAACTAAAAAGTATATTTAATAAAGTGATTATAAAACAGGTAGAAATAAATCAGTTTTAAAGCAAAAGTAACCAATAAGTCCTAACATAATAAAAAGAAGAGCAAAGTATATATAAACATAAATAATAAGAGAAAACATCACCAATTTGGGGGGAGCTTCAACACCTGAATCAACAGTGGCTGGGGTCCCAGCGTACAGCCTCCAGAGTCCTGATTGGTAAGGTCCCAGGCAGAGTGTCCTCTCCATGGGTGAGACTCCAATTAGGCTAAGGTCTAATTAGATCTTATATAGCTTGAGAACAAAGAAGGCTTCTTGCCAATTTTTTTGTGGAATAAAACCAAATTTTCCCGTTGTCCGAGGAGGGAGCCAGCCTTCCCAGAACCCCAAGTATTATGGTGTTTACATTCAGGAATGGCTAGTTCTGAAGAAACAGGCAATGTTAATCAAGTATGGCCTTGAGAGTCTGGCCAGGACCAGTCAAGGACATACAGCGGTTCTTTTAAATGCTCAAGCTGTTTTAAATATATGCAAGATCAATCCTGCTCATCTCCCCTCCCTGTACATCAGGGGTGAATTGGGGGTCAATAATTCTCTATAGCTAAACTATAAGGCCTTACCATGGAAAATCTTATATCTTATGCATTATCCATACAAGGTCATACAGGTAAAGTAAGTAAAGGAAGCATACTTCAGAACCTCAAGTCCTAACTCCCCATACAGCGTTGTTCTTACTATAATGCTGCCCCAGTTAGAACCTTATTCTTCAGCAGTTCTTGGTAAAGTCTATTCGTATTGACTCCCTAACTCTTTCTGATCCAGCCATCTAGATGCCTTTTACATAATTGCCTAATTTCAGTATGTTTCAGCCAGTTTGTAGACTTTGAGACTTTTACAAAGGAGGCAGATGCATCTGTAATGCTGAAAATGATAGGCCTTGAAACACCTAGGGGTTGGAGTTTGGGACAAAGGAAGAGGGGAACAAGGAAAGGTATGTACTTGAATCTCATTCATCAGTGATACTGAAATAAAATTTTTAGTGAGCATAGGACCTTGGGTTTGATAATCTTTAAGGATTCCATAAGGGGTCTCCTTCTGGATCTGGCATTTGACAAGGTCTCACATTCTAGAAAACTGGGAATTGGGATCCCTGGATCCCTTGTCCTTCCTATAACTAGGTAGCTTCTCTATTAGGACCAGGGCTACTTATATTAAAACATTATTGTGAGAGTAAAATGAGATAATACTTATGTTAAAGGACTCTGAACATTTTAAAGCAGTATGTAGTTGCTAGCTGTTATTACTATTATTAATTATTCTTTTTTTTGGCAAGACAATTGGGGTTAAGTGACTTAGGGTCACACAGCTAGTATGTGTCAAGTGTCTGAGGTCAGATTTGAACTCAGGTTCTCCTAATTTCAGGGTTGGTAGTCTACCCACTGTGCTACTTAGGTGTCCTTAGCTATGTATGAATGTATATAGGAACATACACACACACATGTATATTTAGGTTAAAAAGAAAGTAATGAGGGCCGGCTAGGTGGTACAGTGGAAAAAGCACCGGCCCTGGAGTCAGGAGTACCTGGGTTCAAATCCGGTCTCAAACACTTAATAATTACCTGGCTGTGTGGCCTTGGGCAAGCCACTTAACCCCATTTGCCTTGAAAAAACCTAAAAAAAAAAGTAATGACCAGAAAAATCAGAGAGCATCCACATTCAAGGCATTATGCTAGATACTAGGAAGAAAATGCTTTTAAAAAATCAATTTTCTCTACCTTTGAGAAACTAACATTTTAGCTTTTAATGAACAAGATTAAGATTGGCGGAGCAGGTGAATTGTGAGTTTTGGAGAAACATTTTCCTCCAGAAGAAGTAACTTTAGAAACTAAAGAAACAGAGTTATAGAATTATGTTAATAGAGATCCTCAGGCTAACAAAGGATGAGATCTGATGATCCCATCAAGAAGACCTCCACTGTGATATTATATGCTTTCTGCCCCAGCTCCTCCTGATAAGGTTATTATTCTGATAAGACTAACGACAGAGAAAATGTTATCCCACTCATCTTTGGCAGTTCCTGAGATGCTCAAATAAACTTTTCTTCCCCAAATCCTCTTATCTCTATCATTCAGTCTCCCAAACAAAGAAAGTAGCTGGGGAGCCTTGCCTGATAGACCCCCTGTACCCAAGGATAATGTCAATCTGAGACTGTAAAAAACTTTCTATTAAATCTCTCAATGTTTAAGAGATACATATCTTGCTATCCACCTTGCAATTGTCCATAAGCTGATGCTAATTAAACTTTTTTCCTTTAGCCCTGCTGCCATAGTTATTGACCCCCTAGAATGAAAAGAGTTACTTTTAGGGAAGATTTTAGGACTTCCCAACAAGTCATCCAAATTCATCTCCTTCAACTCCTCAAAATTAACTAACCTCATTCATTACCCATTCATTCTCCTTTTCCTTCTCATCAGCTGAGTGGAGAATGAATTGGAATGGGGCCACACGAGGTAAAAGAGCAGAAGAGATCAAGAAGGATGAGGATTGAGAGCAGATCATTATATTTGACCTTTTTTTTTTAGGTTTTTGAAAGGCAAATGGGGTTAAGTGGCTTGCCCAAGGCCACACAGCTAAATAATTATGAAGTGTCTGAGACCAGATTTGAACCCAGGTACTCCTGACTCCAGGGCCGGTGCTTTTATCCACTAGGCCACCTAGCCACCCCATATATTTGACCTTTGGAGATGATAGTTTCAGTTGAAAAGTGAGATCAGAATCCAAACTGCAGAGAGTTAAAAAAAAAGAAAAGGAAAAGAAAGAAAATGGAGTCATCAGTTGTAGAGTTTAGCTATAAAAGTTAGCTTAGATATAGCTTGTGGGAGTGGAATGATCAAGTGAAGATTTTTGTAAACATGGGGGAAATAGGGATTTGTTGATAGGTAGCAGGAAAGCACTTAGTAGATGGGAGAGACTGAAGATTACTGAAAGTGAGAATGACAGAGTGGGTAGTCCAATAATATTCCAGCTTCCATCTCTATATCTTTATGTATTTTGTCTTTGAGTCCTTTTTCTCTTGCATCATCTCTCCATTGATCCCATTTGGGATTTTCTTGGCAAAGATACTGGAGTAGTTTACTATTTCCTTCCCCACATCTTAAGGATGAGGAGACTGAGGTAAACTGAGTTAAGTGACTTTACAGCTAATATGTGTCTGAGGGCACAGTTGAACTCAGGTCCTCTTTACTTTATGCCCATGGGCTATATACTCCATGTTTATAATATACTCTTTCCTCACTGCTACAGGATAGAATTTGTAGCCTCCTTCAATTCCCTGCCCTTGTAGAGCTTACATTTTATTGGGTGGGGGGGAATAACATGCAGTTGGAAAATTAAATCCAAAATATATGGAAAATAAGGGTACTAGTAATTGGGGTCATGAATGTAGCCTTCATAGGAGGACTGGAACATTAAATTTTTTTTTTAGTCTTTATGTTCTCAGTGCCCAGTATACCATTTTTTTAGGGTTTTTTTTTGCAAGGCAATGGGGTTAAGTGACTTGCCCAAGGCCACACTGCTAGGTAATTATTGTCTGAGGCCAGATTTGAACTCAGGTTTTCCTGACTCCAGGGCCAATGCTCTATTCACTGTGCCACCTAGCTGCTCCCAGTATGCCATTAATAAATGCTGCTGGAGGGGACTGCCATGCAAATACTTCCTCAATTCAGGTTCAATGTTGGAATGAAATAAGACATTTACAAATCATTCAGCATTAACAAATGTTGCAAGACTATGGAGCTTAGCATAGTTTCTCTTTTTTTCAATAAAGCTTATATTTCTATATGGTCATCAACTCAGGATATGATGAAGGACTCACAAAGGCTTCAGAAATTCAGCAATTGGACTTTTTATGTCCTCAGATGCCTGGGAAGCTGGATTAGGGAAACAGGGGCCAATCAGCTAGCGCAATTCCTGTCCTGATAAGGAAGAAGGAGTGGGATCTAACTCATGTTGAAGAGCTAATTACATAGGCAAAATATAAACTTAATAAAGGTTTGTGGAACTAAATTGTATTAAAATTCCTCCATGAGGAAGATATGACTTTAACCTTCTTAATATTATTTTAATATTAATATTTATTTTCAGTTAGGCTTTTCTTCCCATGATCCAGAAGGTTAGTGTCTCCCCTCTTCCCCAACCCCCAATGCACAAAAGCTCCCAGAAATGCTGACTCTCCTGCATATTCAGCAAGAAATCTACCCTATGTAAACAGACAAAAATCAAGTTGCCTGCTTGGATAGGTAGAATTCTTCTCTCCACAAGGCAGTAATAATTCTTTAAAGCAGACCCAAGCATAATGCAACCCTCTCAATAAAAGGGATTCTTCTAGGCTTGCTGAGCAGATGATGTCAAGGGGGACCAAACTCTGCAACGTTCCCTCTCTTAGTAGCACATTATTGATGAAGCAGAGGTTGCTAACAAATTCCTCTGTGTTCCTTGGGAGTAGGTCAAGGTGTTCCTTTCTTCCCAGTCACAAAGAAACCTGATGACTGACCCTTGGAATCCTATAGCTCAGTTTACCTTCCCTTCTTTTAAAATAAACAAATATACAACCAGTCAATCAACTCATCAACAATTTTCCAGAAATGACTCCGGGCACACTCAAATAAAGACTGTCCTTAACAGATTAGGTGAGCTCTTGTTTAAAACTAACTGTGGAATTACAGCAACTTTGTGGGTGATAGAAACACATCCCAATCTCCAGTAGAGTTTTAATCTTGTTTGAAATTTCAGCCACACTTTCATTGGCTTCACTACCTGAGTCCTACATAAATGATATATTTAGAACCCACTCCTAAGGGCTGCATTTGACTTAAGCAGGTTAGGTTAAGGATGTCTATTGGATCATAAATACTGCCTCTGTCTCACCTGGCTACAGGCGGCGCTGGACAACTTTTCCCAACAGTCCTCTCATTTGTCTTCATTTGGGTCTATATGCACCCTCTGTTCTGTTTCTAATTTGACATTGCCTGTGGGTTCCAATCAGACCTTGGAGTTTTCAGGAACTTTTAATTTTAATCAATGAAGACGCATCTGTTTCATGTTAAAAAGGAATCATGAACAACTTTAAATCTTTGGAAAAAAATAACTTTCCCCACCTTCACATGTTCTTTTTCCTTTCACTTGGATGTCAGGAGGCAGATCTTAGAAAAACTGACTCCTGACAGCATCATTAAGTAGTATTAACATTGTATTTTCTTAACCCCTGTGACTCTAATAGGAAGCAGCCCTGGGCTCCTGAGAGTCAAGGAAAGAGGAGGCAGTGACTCATTATTCTTTCAGGCTTCATGAAGATAGACTGTGGGATGATGACCCTCTGATAAGGAAAACCTGTAGGATCTCTAATTAAGATTTCATTCTAGCTTTACTCTGGATAATAGTATGATTCTAGTATTCTCAAAGCACTTTATATACATTATCTCATTGGATGCTTCCAACAAAAAATAGCTACTATTAATAGAACATTTTAAGATTTACAAAAAAAGCCACTTTCCATATATTATCTCATTTGACAGTCAATCAAAGAAGTAGGTGGTATTATTTATATCCATTTTAAAGCTGAAAAAGCTGAGGCTTGAACAGATAAGACATTTCCCTGGGTTGTATTACCCAGATAAAAATGATCCTACATGAATTCTAAGTTATTTTGCTCTACCAAGTTGGATCAACTGTGCATGAAATCATGAAAATTGCTCTTCTTTCAAATACCAAAAAAGTCTAGTCCATGTCCCCCTGTTCTTACTAAGATAAGAATTTCTGGCTTTATATAGTATTTTCTAGGTTTCCAAAGTGTTCTATATGCATTGTTTTTTATATTATTTGTGTTAACTCTTTATTACATTAAAAAATCTGTGAATTAAAAACAGGTTTGGATTCTCCATTTTTACTATCTAAGACTTCTATAACCCTTGACAAGAACTAAATGACTTCTTCCAGATTGAGATCTATGAACTGCAATATTTATGAAATAATTTCTGATATGTAGAACTGGAAAAAGGAAGGAAAAAAAAAGCATTTTAAAGGGTCTACTATGTATGAAGCACTGCTCGAAGAACTTTACCACAATTGTGTAAGGTAGCTACTATTATTATTTCCATTTTACAACTGAAAAAACTGAGATAGACAGAAATTAAGCAACTTGCCCAATGTCATCCTACTAGGTAAATGCTTAAATTGGATTTAAATTTGGAATTAAATTGGATTTTCCTGATTTAAGGTTCATCCCTGTACCACTTAGCATATTACTTGCACATACACATACACATACATATTTATATTTTTCTAAGAGACTTTCTTCCACCCAGAACCCAATGTTATAGAGAAAGTTGGAGATAAGTTACCTTTGCTTTATTTTTTTATTTTAAATTTTTAAGCATATATGTTATTAATTTTTATTTTTCTCAATTACTTGAAAGCAAACATTTAAAATATGTTTTAAACATTTTTGTTATTTATTCATTTTTGAATTTTCTTTAAATTATTTACACATTACTAAAAATATTCTTGTTTAAGAGTAAACATAATTCCCCCCCCACAAAAATATAAAACCTCATGAGAAATAAAGTAAAGGAAAGAGGAAAAAATGTGTTTCAGTCTGTATTCTGACACCATCAGCTCTGTCTGGGGTGGATCACATTCTTTATCATGAGTCCATCACAGAAGTTACTTCCATATTTTTCCACAGTTGTTGTTACTGATTGTAATTCTCTCCATCCATTCCTCCCCATTACTATCTATCATATTTTCTCTCTCCTTTCACTCTGTCCCTCTTCAAAAATGTGCTGTGGGGCAGCCGAGTGATGCAGTGGACAGAGCACTGGCCCTGGGGCCAAGAGGCCCCAAGCCTACATCCCACCCCAGAGACCCAGCACCCATCAGCCCCATGGTCCTGGAAAGGCCCTCCAATCCCAGCACTTTGCAAAAAGTAAAAAAGAAAATGTGTTATATCTGACTATCCTTTCCTATGATCTATCCTCTTCTCTATCACCCACATCCCCCCTCCCCTCCCCATCCCCCTTCTCTCATTTTTTCTTCTTTCTCTTCTTCTTTCTTCTATACCCTATTGAGTGTGTATGCTGTGAGACATTTATTATGAGAATGAAGGCTCCCTCATTCTCCCTCACCTTCGCCCCCTCCATATCATTGCAAAAGCTACATGAAATATTTTTACATGAAATATCTTAGCCTATTCTACCTCTCCTTTCTCTTATTCCCAGTACATTTCCCTTTCACCCATTGACTCTCAGCTCTCTCCTATGCCTCATTTATAAAAACTCCTTCTATCTTCTCTATTAAATGAGAAGGTTTATATGAAAATTATCAGTATCATCTTTCCATGCAGGAATACACACAGTTCATCATCATTAAGTCCCTCATTATTTACCCTTCTCATTCTCCCTCTCTGTGCTTCACCTGAGTCCTGTATCTGTAGGTCAAACTTTCTGCTCAGCTCTGGTCATTTCAACAGTAACATTTGAAATTTCCCTGTTTCATGAAAGTCCATCTTTTCCCTTGGAAGAGGATGTTCAGTTTTGCTGGGTAGTTGATTCTCGGTTGCAGTCCAAGCTCTTTTGCCTTCCAGAATATTATATACAAAGCCCTACGAGCCCTTAATGTAGTTGCCGCTAAGTCCTGTGTGATCCTGACTGCAGCTCCATGATATTTGAATTTTATCCTTCTGGCTGCTTGTAATATTTTCTCTCTGACTTGGGAGTTCTGGAACTTGGCTATAATATTCCTGGGAGTTTTTTTTTTTTTGGATCTCTTTCCAGGGGAGATTAGTGGATTCTCTCAATTTCTATTTTGCCCTCTGCTTCTAGTATATCAGGGCAATTTTCCTGTAGAAATTCTTTAAAAATGAGGTCAAGGCTCTTTTTCCTGATCATGACTTTCAGGTAGCCCAATAATTTTAAAATTATCTTTTCTAGATCTGTTTTTTCCAGATCAGTTATTTTTTCAATAAGATATTTCACATTTTCTAGTTTTTCATTCTTTTGGTGTTGAAGTATTGTGTCTTGATTTCTCACAAAATCATCAGCTTCCTTTAGCTCCATTCTACATCTGAAGGATTTGTTTTCCTCAGAGAGCTTTCTTGTCTCCTTTTCCATCTGCCAATTATGTTTTTTTAAGGCATTCTTCTCTTTAATAACTTTTTGAACTGTTTTATCCCTTTGACCTAAGCTGGTTTTTAACCTTATTTTCTTCAGAATTTTTTTGGATCTCCTTGACTAAGTTGCTGACTTTGTTTTCATATTTTTCCTGCATTTCTCTCATTTCTTTTCCCAATTTTTCTTCTATCTCCTTTACTTGATTTTCAAAATCTTTTTTGAGCTCTTTCATAGCCTGAGTCCAACATCTGTATTTCTTGGAGTCTTTACATGCAGAAGCTTGAACTTTCTCATCTTCAGACTGAGTATTTTAATCCTCCATGGGACCAAAGTAATTGTCTATGATAAGGTTCCTTTTCTTTCCCTGTTTACTCATTTCCCCAGCCTGGGCCTGTTTTGGGGGTGCTTCCTGAGGTTTTGAGTGTTATTGGGAAACCCCTGAAAGGATCTCAGTATGTGAGGCTCCAACTGATCTTCTGGTCTGTTGACTGACCACTAGAGCACCCCTCTGCTCCAGGGCTGAGTGGGGAGGGGTCTCTGCTCTATGGGGGGCCCAGGTTGTGACCAGGTTCTGCATGTGGTTAAACCTCCAGAGTCCTGTCCCAGAGATAGAGGTCAGACCTCGACAATCTCCACCCACCCCCTTATCTTCTTTGGGCTGAGTGCTTAGGGCACAGCTGCCAAGTGGCTCCTGCTGGGTGACTCCATGGGCCTGATTCTGTTTCCTGGGATCTGGGCTGCACACTGTGCTGAGGGGGGCCAAGCTGGCCTGGGCTTCGGGCTTGCTCTGGCAGAGGTCTCCTCTTGATCTTCAAAGTTGTGCTCAGTACTCCATGGGGTGCAGGTCAGGAAACTGCTGCCAGGAGCCAGATCTCCCAGGTGCCCTGGGGTCATTTCTGGAATACTGAAATTTCTTTGCTCAGGTAAGTTGTTGCCCCTCCAATCCTGTGGAACAGAGCCTTCCCACTATTTTTCATGTTACCTTGGGCTTGAGAATTTCCTCACTGGATCTTTCTGTGGGTTCTATCTTTCAAAAATTTAGTTAGAGATATAATTTTAAGGTTTTTTTGAAATATTTCAGAGAGAGCACTAGGAGAGGCTGTATTTCTGCCACCATCTTGGCTCTGCCCCTAAAAATATATGTTTTTAAAAATTTTAAGTTCCAAATTCTCTGCCTCCTTCCTTCTATTCCTCTGTCTTTGAAAAGAAAGTAATTTGATAAAGATTATACATGTGCAGTCTTGCAAAATATTCTACATTAGCCATGTTGCAAAATAAAACAGATAAAAACAAAAATCGAAAGCAAGAATAATAAATACTTTCATTAGTTCTTTGGATCATTGTATTACTTAGAATAGCTATGTCAGTCACATTTGATAATCTTACTATATATTTTTGCAAGGTAATGGGGTTAAGTGACTTGCTCAAGGCCACACAGTTAAATAAGTATTAAGTATCTGAGGCCGAGTTTTAACTCAGGTACTCTTGACTCCAGGGCTGATGCTCTAACCAGTGCACCACTTAGCTGCCCCATCATCTTACTATATTGCTATTCTTATGTACAATCTTTTTTTTTTAGGCTTTTTTTGCAAGGCAAATGGGGTTAAGTGGCTTGCCCAAGGCCACACAGCTAGGTAATTATTAAGTGTCTGAGGCTGGATTTGAACCCAGGTACTCCTGACTCCAAGGCCGGTGCTTTATCCACTACACCAGCTAGCTGCCCCTCTTATGTACAATCTTCTTCTGGTTCTGCTTACTTCATTTTGCATCTGTTCATGTAAGTCTGCTCCTTACTTCTTATGGTCCAATAGTATTCCATCACAATCATATTCTACAGTTTGTCTGGCCATTCATCAATTGATTGACATCCCTGAAACAAAGTACTAAAGTTTCAGGGGAGAGAGAAATGACTTCTGAGTGGAAGGAAGGAAATAGAGTATCGGAGGAATAGCAACAGGGTGGAGACTCAAGGGATAGAATGGAAATGTGCAAGGTGTACAAGTTGGTTTGACTGCAGAATAGAGTAGCACAGATATAGAAGGCTGAGGCTAGCTATCTGAAGGGCCTTGAATGTTGGGCTTAGCTGATTTGATAGGTGTAAAATCATAAGTAGAAATTGCTTTAATTCTCATTTCTCTATTCAAAAACCTTTTTGTCTTGTTCACTCTCTGGCTCATAATGTATCCATTATTAAATATCTTAAATAAAAGTTAAATTTGGCTCATGCTGAGAGTGTCCCCCAAAACCATTAATAGTCCTTCTAGAAGTTACTCAATGTATATAAATAGTAGACTTAGGCATGGGAAAACTACTTATTTCCTCTACACCAAAGGAAATACTTAAAGCATAAAAGACTAATATGATCAGAAGACTTAAGGAATTGCTCAACAGATATTTTGCATTCATGTAAGATTTATACTATTTGGAAAACAACTCAAAGAGCACATTTCTAACTGGTTAGGTATTTATTAGGTATGGTTAGGTATTAGGTATATGGCAGGATTATGGGGAGTACTTTTTAGGCAGTACCAGCTCTAAAACTTTTGCCATCACATATCCATCATTATTCAGTCATCCATAAGTAAGTAGAGGGAAAGATTGTAGCCAGAACAGAGTGAAAGGATGTTTGATGAAACTGGTCCTGGAGGAAGTAGAAGAACATGAAAGTAGGGTCACTTCTTCCCCTGAGACAGGAAGGAAGGAGATAGTGAGCAAACATAGATAGCAATTTTATGGTAGAGTGGAAAGAAGTTAAGAGACCTTGCACTGACACTTCCATTTCTTCAAGTGAGCTAGAACTATAACTAGGATGGAACCACTGAACTTTTTCATCTTTTGGGAGAACATATACTTCTTTCCCATGGATATCTGTTGACATTTGTCCCTGTGTATTGAGATCCTCTGCTGGCCCATGTTGAATAGCAAGATGCTGATCCCTCTTCTATTTTTTTTGGCAAGGCAATGGGGTTAAGCGACTTGCCCAAGGTCACACAGCTAGCTCATTATTAAATCTCTGAGGTCAGATTTGAATTCAGGTCCTCCTGATTCCAGGTCCAATGCTCTATCTACTCTGTCACCTAGTTGCCCCTGATCCCTCTTCTGGATCCATCCTTAGAGACCTCTTTCCAGGGGGATCCCAAAATTCTTTCTACCCCCCTCTAATCTCACAGGGCTACAAGGGGAGATTCTAGGAGACAGTTCATACTTCTCTCAGTTCAGCTGTGCCCATGGTAGAACTGCTCTCTGTACCATCATGTCCATTCGCCTCCTTCCCCCAAGTACTTAATTTCTTCAATCCCTCTTCCCTCCCCACTATCTTTTGTGTTCTGTTCCAACCCCTTTTATCCTCTCTGTCATTGCTGTCACTGCTTCCCTTTCTTTTCTATTTTTAATCTCAGTCTTTTTCCACTTTATCTGAAAACATGCTCATATATTTCCTTTCCTAAAAACAAAAACAAAAGCAAAAACCTATCAGAAACCCAGAAACCCCAAAACCAAATAATAAAATAGACCCTTTGCTCAGGTCACAAGCTTTTGTTCTCTGTTCTAAATTTCTCAAAAATTTCAAGTTCTGGCCACTACCTTCACTTCCTTGTTCACTTGTACTCTGCTTAAACCCTCACCATCTGATTTCTCCCTAGTCTACTGACCTCTAAAAAATTTACAAATGAACTTCAAACTCTGAAACATAAAACAGTTTCTAGTCATGATTCTACATGTACAAACACTTAACCTTTTTTTTTGTGCTAGGGACCTCACTGACAATCTGACAAAGCCTCTGAACCCCCCCTCAGAATTATTAAATTCATAAAATGAGACACACAGGATTACAAGGGAAATCAATTATGTTCAGAGGGAAAAGGACCCAGTATTTATTAAATGCCTATTATATACCAGTCTCTGTACTAAGTGATATACAAATATCTCATGTGACCTCTCAACAATGTTTTGAGGTAGGTGCTATTATTATCCTCATTTTACAGGTGAGGAAATTGAGGTAGATGGAAATTCAGTGACTTACCCAGGGCCACCCATCAAGAGGCCAAATTTGAATGTAAATTGTTTTTTATTTTTGAACTTAGGTCTTCATGAATTCAGATCCAGCATTCTTTTCATTGTGCCATCTAACTGCCTCAATTATATTGAAATGAAGCTTATATATACACACACACTCATATAAATATATATATATTTTATATATATAGCTATATATATACACACAATTTTATATATACTCACATACATACATATAGACACATAACACACCTATTCACATATTCACAAATGTAAATATCATAGACATATAAGTATAAACACACATATATATGTGTATAAGGGTGGGTGGGGGTAGAGATGATAAAGAAGAGAATTCTAGACTTTTGAGTCTATCTTGTGAAAGATCAGACTAAAAATTTCTGAGCAGCAGTCAAGATTGAGCTGAGGTGTCTCCAATTTTAAACTAGGACTACTAAAGTAAGGATTTATAAATATCTGCAACATTTTCTGAGGTCTCTCGAGAAATGACCTTCAAAGGAATTATTAGAGATGTTGTTGATATCATTTAACTAAACTAAGCAAAGTAACTTGAGCTTTTCTCTTGCTTAATTGGCTATTTTGCTACAACTTGAATAGACTAAATTGTAGAGTTGACTTCATTTTTGCCTAAGGAAGCCTGGCTAGATGAAAGCCATTTTGAGATTGGAACACAGATTTCTCTTAAGAAAAATATTGTGTAATTTGTTTTCTGTTTTTGAAGGCCTATAATATATCCACAGTGAGGATGCTTTTTTAGGACCTGTTGAGAAGTTGAAAATTCTTTTCTCTCAATTTCTTTTTTTTGGGGGTGGGCAGGGATTGGTGGAGTGGGAATGAGTCATGAATTGATTCTTGTGGTTGAGAAGAAGTTAATATTTTAGAGGAGACCAATCTTTTTTTCCAGAGATGGGAGCCTCTGTAAGGACACTTTCCAGAAAGTGTGATTGCTATATTTTCTTTCTGGTCCAACAGGAAAGAGGTGAAATTGGAGAAGGTCCAGAGAAGTTCATGGAAAACAGGAGGGTATGTATCTCTTAAATAGTTGAACATCTGCTGGCTTAGCCCACTCATAGTAAACCTAAACAAAAGGACAGAAGTATCCTTATTAGGAAGAACAACTTGAGAAACAGGAAGTTTTTAACAGCATACCACGAATAGATATAAAGGAGAAGCTGTTCATGAATAAATCCTAACATTATTCTTTTTAGGAAATGGTTCTCTTAGAAATAATCTCATTTCGGAACTGGGAGTTTCATTCCATATCTGAAAAGCAAATCCTCATGTGACCTTTTTCCATCTATATACACTTTAATCTATATACATTAAAAAAAATAAAATGTCAATTTTTTTGCTGTTCTGAACTTGCTTAATGGTAATTATCATGAATATTTCCATATAAGCAAAACAATAAAAAGAGATTTTTTAATGAAATCATGAATCTCTATTATGTACAGATTGTATTTAAAAAAGAAAATGATAAATTGAATTTTTTTAGAATTAAAAAATTCAATTATTAACAAACATTTATGTTATTCCCCCTCTCACCTTTCCTATCCCATTGACCTCACTGAAGGAGAATTAAAAAAAAAGAAAAAAAGAAATCTTCTAACAAATATGCAAAGTCAAGCAAAGCAAATTCTCACACTGATCATATCCAAAGATATATGTCTTATTCTGCACCATGGGTCCATCCATTACCTCTCTGCCAGGAAATGGTTAATATGATATATCATTGGTCCTCTGGAATAAGGCTTAGTCATTATATTGATCAGCTTTCTTATCTTTTAAAGTTTGTCCAATGCATTTAACATGTTAGTTTCAAAGTTATCCTGATTGTCTGCTTCTATGGCTAAATGTCTGCATTAAAAAAAAATAATTCTACCCTGGTTCTTGCTCAGGAATGCAGTAGTCCTGAGTCAGGATGACATGCAAATTCATAGTGTTCCACATTTTTTTTAATTGAAAAAATTTAATTTAAAAATAATACAAAGGACTTATTTTTTCTTTCCTTATTTTTTTAAAATCACTTTAACTAGTTCCCCCTCTCTTCCTACAAAATTCACTTCCCTCCAATTGAATTCCTTATAAACAACAAACACAGGAAATCAAAACAAATCCACACATAGGACATGTCCTAAAATAATATTTCTTTTATTTTCTTTTGTAAGGCAATGGGGTGACTTGCTCAAGGTCACACAGCTAGGGAATTAAGTGTCTGAGGCAGGATTTGAAGTCAGGTCCTCATGACTCCAGGGCCGGTGCTCTATCCACTGCACCACCTAGCTGCCCCTCTAAAATACATCTTTCAAACCTTACCTTGAGTTTCCTACCTCTTTGTCTGGCTGTAGTTAAGAGCCTTTATCATTATGCTAGAATTATATAGTTGGTCATTGCATAGTTATTAAATCTTTTAAAATCTATATGTTCACTTTGTTACTCTAAATGATCTATGATAGTCTCAGGTTGGGTATTCCCTTGACCATTGATTGTATCATAACCCTTACTTGCTTTCTTGCTCTATGAAACTCTTGTCTATGTTCTATCATAAATTCACTTTATAAGGTATACTCTACCTATAAGAAATTTCCTTGATAGAATGTTAACTCCTTGAGGGCAGGGTCTATTTCTGTTTGATTTTTATATTTTCTAGAACCTAGCACAGTGCCTAGCATACCTTAGAAGCTTAATAAATGCTGGTTGATTGATTTACTGATTTACTACTCAGGTTGTTCATTTGCTGTTTGTCATTTTTTCTCCATGATCATCCCACCTCCTTTTCCTATTATACATATCCTCAATAATATTTTTACTTCTTGAACACAAGACCTATGCATCTACATATACAATATAAAAATATTATTGATTTATACAATTTTTTCCTTCAAAAAGACAAAACAAACCAACAAAAACCATAAGCATTCCATCTGGTTAGAGACATTGTAGACTAAATGATACATTTTCAACAAAAGGTTTCATAGTTCTTGTGGTTAGCCTCCTGATTATTAGTCCTCGAGAGGTCATAGGCATACTTTTTGCTTTTTTATTGATGCTTCCAGACTTTTCTGTTATCACCATCACTCAGTAGTTTCTACTCCATTCAAATTTGCTAATTAATGAAGCTCCTAAAAGCAATTTTCTATTATGTCCCATTATTGCACTCTTCTTTCTTCTTTCTCAAGAAATTTAGTACCTGGGTTTGTAGTCTTCCTTTCTACTCCTACTCTTGACCTGGGGACAACAACATGCATGTGAGCAATTAAATAAAAGTTTTTTGACTGCCTTGCCTCAAGTCTCTGAGGGACAGTTGATGCTTTTTCTTGACAGGCTCAACCTTGTCTTATATATGCTGTCAATCCTAGTTCTTTTTTCAGCAGATTGCTCTACAATTCCCTCTTCTGCGGTTTTTCTCTATGCACTGGTTCCTTTCCTGTTCACAACAAACATACTCAGATCTCCAACCCTTTAACAAAACCAAAATTCTAAACTCTCTTCCTTTTCACAGTCAAGCTCCTAGAAAAGCTGCCTATAACCATTGCCTTCACTTGCTTGATCCCTTCTCAGATCTTCGTAATCTGGCTTGATAGCTATCCTTTTCCTTCAACTGGAACTTCTCTGTCCAATGGCACCAAATGAGTTCTTTTTTTGGGGGGGGGAGTCTCAAGTTTATCGAAAAGGCAAAAGTAAATATTAAACATCTTCTCTTGGTGTTTTGAAGCTCATTCCAACAGTAGGTTGAGTAACTTGCAATTTGGACAAACTGCCAAAGTCCAGGAGTTTCAACATTTCCTTGGTATAAGGGTCCACTTCAGTTATCTCATGATTCATAGCAGAATCCTCAGGAACATAGTTATCCCTCCTTTCTCTTTCTTCTTCCTTAAATTTATGGAGATATTTCTTACAATGACTCTCTGGATCTGCTTCATTGGATGAGTAACATATCCCGTGAGTTGTTGTGGATCTTCTTGCCAGGGATGATGGTGATCTCTTCACACGTGCACTTATTGGTAAAAGTCATTGATGTGGAAGTCATTGCCCAGGTGGGTGTAGTACTTTTCTATGGTGACTCATGCCACCTTCTTCATGTTCTTGATCTGAAAATGAACTATGTTGGCTACAGGGGTGAAAGGGAATGATGTTTTAATTGATAAGTACCTTTTCTCCATTCTCATTCTTAACTTCTGTTCAATATTTGAAGCATGACTAAATTTTCATACTTATTCTCTCTTCTCTAGGTCTCCTTTTACATATCTTATTAACACTTTTCAATCTCTTTTACTGGTTCATCATTCCATATCTTGCTATCTTTCTATATTCTCTTACTTATAATCTCAACATTTTCCATGAACTGAATTGTCATTTCTGTATAGATGACTAATGACTCTCTCTCTCTCTCTCTCTCTCTCTCTCTCTCTCTCTCTCTCTCTATATATATATATATATATATATATATATATATATATATATATTCAACCCTAGTCTCTATCATGAATTCAAGTCATGAATTTCAACAGCCTATTAGATATTTCAAACTGGTCCTATAAGCACCTCAAACTCAAAGAGGTCAGATTGACTCAACCAGAGAGTAGGAAAAGGATATGATGTGTATATATGAATGTGTGTGTATAGATGTATATGTGTGTATATATATAGAGAATGGAAAGGGAAGTTGGTGCCAAATTGTTAAGGGATTGACAATTTAACCATGGAATTTATTTGTTCAGTTTTTTTTAGTCTCTTCCTGACCCAGTTTGGGATTTTCTTGGTAAAGACATTGGACTAATTTGCCATTTCTTTCTCCAGCTCTTTTTATAAATGAGAAACTGAGACAAACAACACAGGTAATATGTGCTTGAGGTCATATTTGAACTCAGAATGATGAGTCTTTATGACTTCTAGCTGTAGCTGCCAATTCTCTTATCCCCTTCCTTTCCTATTTCCCTATTGTGTAAGATAGATTTCTGAATCAGAAGAGCTGATATATGTTTTTTTCTTCCCTCTTTCAACCAGTTCTAATCAGAGTGAGAGCCAAATACCATGCCTTCTATTTTCCCCTCTCTTGTAGAAGTTCTACCTTGCATGCCTTTTATTTGAAATGGTTTTCTCCATTGTTCATCTCCCTTACCCCCTTTCCCAGTATTTTCTTCCTCACCCCTTCACTTTTTTTGAGATTATTCCAATATATTTGACTTGCATTCATGTTTAATTGTCCTAATAAAAGACATATTCTTATGAATTTCATGTATCATCTTCCCATACAGGAATGTAAACAGTTTCACCTTATTAAATCCCTTATGATTTCTTTTTTATGTTTATTTTTTTATACTTCTTTTGATCCTTATGTTCTAATATCATATTTTCTATTCAGCTCTGGTGTTTTCATCAGGGATGCTTGAAAATCCTCTATTTCATCAAACATCCATGTTTTGCTTGTTATTGGCTATTATTATTGGTTGTAATCTTAGCTCCTTTGCTTTATATATTTATTAGCCTTCTGTTTCTTTAACATGGCTGCTGTCAAATCTTGTGTGATCCTGACTATGGCTTTACAATATTTGAATGATTTCTTTTTAGATGCTTCTAGTATTTTCTCTTTAACCTGGGAGCTCTGGTATTTGGTTATAATATTCATAGTTCTTGCTTTAGAATATCTCTTAGAAGGTGATTGGTAGATTTCTTTTAGTTTTTATTTTGTAACCTAGTTATAGGATATCAGAATAGTTTACTATGATAATTTCTTGAAATATGATGTCTGAATTCTAGTTCCTCACCTATAAAATTAGGGAGTTAGTCAAAATCACTATAAAATCATTTAAAGCTAAAAACCCATCAGCCTATGTTTCTATTCAGACCAGAAGAATCCTCTTTTTTCAGCAAATTAGTCTGTCCTTACCTGTAATTTCAAAGGTGAGAAGATAAACAGATATTCTATAGCAGGGTGCCTTATTTTCTTTTAAAATACTTGAGATGCTCTGATAGTGGAGATGCCTTGAATGCTGAAATCTTCCTATTCTGGCATGAAGTCCTCTGTATTCAAGAGGATACACTCTTTCTCATTGATTCATTCACTCATTCATTCATAATGCCATTTTTGGCTGTATCCCTTCTGAATCTTTTTCAACTGCTTTGGAAATTTTAGCCCTTGCCAATATTTAGAGGTATCAATCCTGGTCAAAGTGTGAGGGGCTTGTTGTTTATTGTTAGCACTCTTCCCTTGTTATCCTGTTTCTGTTTCTCTAGATAACCTAGGGTTCTCTCCTATTTCATGCCCAATAACAGGTTTCCCTCTAAGTCTCAACAGTATTGACACAATCACAGGACCAAAGATTCAGATCTGGAAATGTTCCTTAGTCAACAATTAATTGACTAGCATTTGTTAAGAGTCTTTTGTTGTTGCAATTGTTGTTCAGTTGTGAAGACATAATGTCTTTATCTGGAGTTTTCTTGACAAAGATTGAAGTAGCTTGTCATCTCCTTCTCTAGCTCATTTTACAGATGAGGAAACTGAGACAAACATGGGTAAGTGACTTGTCCAGGATCACCCACACGGTAAGTGTCCGGGGCCAGATTTGAAGTCAGAAATATGTATTCTCCTGACTTCAGACCTGGCACTCTATCCATTGTGCTATCTAGCTGCCCCTGAGTGCCAAAGTACAGTGCCAGAAACTTGGGATACAAAAAAAATCCTTCTGTCAAGATTCTTAACCTCATTTAGAGAAAATAATATGTACCTATACATATATATGGCACTTATACATATATATGTACTTATATGTACTTATACATATATATATATATATATATATATATATATATATATATATATGGCACTTAGGTGGGATCTGGAAAGATTTTGTGTAAAAGATAGTTCTTAAGTTATTTCTTGAAGGAAATGATGAAAACATTCCTCAATTTTCAGATGAGGAAGTTGAGAATCAGAGAGATTAGATTACTTGTCCAGGGTCACAGAGCTAATAAGTATCAGAGTTGAGATTTGAACCTAGGGCTTTCTTTCTTCAGTTCGAGCTAGCAATCCAATTCTCCATGCCATATGATTGTCTGTCTGTCTGTCTCTTACTCATCTCTACTATATTTACAAAGGTAGAATGTCCAGCATACTTGAGATGATAGTTGTACCATATACTATCCTGGTCAGATCAAGTCTGAGGTAATGTATTCATTTTGGGATTTCACATTTTAGGAAGGACATAAATAAAATCAAATTATTGCTCAATAAACATTTATTAAGTGACTACTTATAGTTAATAAGTAATTACTTAGTAGTTAGATTAATAGATAAATTAATAATCCAAAAGAATGCAAACAGAATGTGTAAGTGAACTGATGACCTTACCACATGGAGGAATCCATTGAAGGAAATGAATTGAGAGTGATTAAATGGAAAAAAAAGACATGAGTTGAGATATCTTGGTGGGGGTGGGAAGAGAATTATGATAAAAGTCTTTAAGTTGAAGGACTGTCATGTAAACACATTAGACTTATTCTTCTTAGCCAGATTGAGGAGTGTTGGGTGGGAGTTTCAGAGATTCTGATTTAAGTTTGATGTAAGGAAAGAATACTTTACAATTAGAGCTATCCTCAGAAGACAGTGAGTTTCCTTTATTTGTAGGTCTTCCAGCTAAAAGCAAATGGGAACTTGTTGCAGAGAAAATTCTTTATTCTTGGAAAAGATGGGCTCTGAGGTTCAGTCTAACTGAAACTTAGGATATATTGGATACTTTTTTAACTTTAAAAATGTATTTTTTTGGGGTGGCTAGGTGGTGTAGTGGCTAAAGCACTGGCCTTGGAGTCAGGAGTACCTGGGTTCAAATCCGGTCTCAGACACTTACTAATTACCTAGCTGTGTGGCCTTAGGCAAGCCACTTAACCCCATTTGCCTTGCAAAAAAAAAAAACAACAAACCTAAAAAAAATGTTTTTTTTTACTCTAAGAGGCAGTAATAGTAATGATAACAATATTAGACTAGTCCTGCAATTTCTTCATGATATAACTTCAATTTGTCAATGAAGAAACTTTCTATTCTAATGCAAGTTAATAATTCTCTGCAACATACTGTGTAGATGTGAAAGGGATTGAACAGGTAAGTGACTTGCTTAATGTCACATGAGCATGTATCGTATAATTTGGTCCAAAGAAACAAATGTTCATAGTTTTGGTCTATAAATACAAGTATTAAGAAATTTTAATATATGATCCTAAAAATATTGATTATTTCCTTCATGATGAAGGTCTGAACTCCAAAGACAAAATAAGAGGATCTTAGGCTTTACATTTGCTGTTGCAGTTATTAACATTTTCAAATAATTATTTATATTTTTAATTTAATTTTTTATTGATATCTTTTGTTTTCTTATCACTTTGCATTATTTGAACCAAGGCCTGAGTGACTAGGAAACTGGACCATCTTTATATGCTGTTTAGAAACTCTTAACCAAGGACTTACGTTTTACTGACCAGAAAAAGAAATTTTCTCCCAAATGCACATCTCAGACAAGCCGAATGTCTTACCTGAAAACGGATCCCATCTGATGAATCGATCACTATTTCTAAGGGTACCTACTTTTTGACTACTCCCACAGTTAACGTATTTGTAGGTTTGAATTCCTGGATCATCTGAAGAAAGTCTGTTCCTTAGTAGGCAGCAGAATCTTCTAGGGACCTCAAGGTTCATCTAGCATGGACCCTGAAGCAGCCAATATCTGGACAAGACAGTTGTCCCAAGATTTTGGATGAGGGCTGAGTATACTGTCCAAATTTTTATTTTTTTCCTCTTCCCTTTTGTTATGTTCCCAACCATCAAGGCCCTTATTGGGAAGTCTCAATGATATCTGGGTCACATTTACCCAAGAGGTCCCCTCATGAAACTGACCTCCTGGGATTAAAAATGGCATTCCATTATTGGTAAGGGGGTGGGACTAACAAATTGTTGGATTTGCCACTTTAACCCCTAAACTCACTAACCTAAGCCCATAGCTGTCCTTAACTTACATTTTGTCCTGGTCCAACTGGACTCTTGTGACATCTTTTGTGACATCTTATACCTGTCTCTCCTTTATTGATCAGAGGGAAGGGGTTCTTTTAGACCCCTTCCTATAGCCAAAAGGAAGAAATGTCAGGATCTCCATGCCAAGACCACCCCTCTCTTTTCACTCCTCCCTTTTTACTATTTGTAGATACCCTGTTTTTCAGAACTAAGACCAGCATACAAACTATGTCTTGAGTTTGTCATAAGAACAATCCTTTGCTCTCACCCTCTGGATGAACTCAGTCACAGCAAAACCCTGAATTGTTTCACATCAGCATCAGGTGGTTTCTGATATTGGACAAACATCTGCAGAAATCAGATCATAAAGTCTGCTATGAATTAGATTTGTCTCAACATTGTTGTTACTCCACATTATCATGGCAACAACTCACTGAATAACCACCAGTACATGTATTAAAATTTGCCACATTAAAACAGGCCTCCTTGGACGCTGGGCATACGTGTCTAATTTCTTTCCTCCCACAGAATAAAGAAAGCCTTTTGCTTATGACCACTATTAGCTCTTTGTTTTTATTTTATTTTTCAGAGTTAATTGTAGTTGTAATAACCTGAATGAACTCTTTAGTATTGTTTTTGGTTTTTTCAGAGTTAACAGTAATTGTATAATTCCTGTGACTCTGTGGTCATTTGTTTTCAGAGCTGACACCCATTATACTCTCTTCCCACCTGAAAACTGTCTCTTGTAACAATAAATATAAAAGAAAGAGGGGGAAAAAAAGTAAATCACCAACAAAAACCAGTAGTATCCAGTAGTACAGTTTTCTACAATGCATAGGTATATATGTATACATATAGTCATACACATTCTCAAGTACACTGAGATTCACTTATGTCATAGAAATTAAAAATTAGTATTATAACAGTATCCTAGTGTCAAATTCTATTGTTTATTTGACTATTTCTCCCTTGAATAGAGAAAGATCCCATCAGCCTCCCTTGAATCAGTTTGTCTTGATCAGTTTTGGAAAGTGATTTTAATTTTCCTATATAGAACCAGCAGTCAGGTTAATAGAAGACCAAGAGGGTGATGTACCATATTTATTGCTGACCAAGCTGAGAGTGGGGATGTGTTTTAGTTAACCAAAACTAAAGAGCTCTCTCTTTTGTTTACTCTCAATTAGACTTAAAGAGGAAGTCAATAGAATGTACTGCTAGTTTCCAGAAGAAACTTCTAGCAGGATCTGGGTCAACAGTAGCATTGATCTCTTTGGTAATTCAAAAACCCTTAAATTTACACTCTGAACCTTTGTGGAATGTTTTCCCTCAGCTTGCTAGGAAATCAGATTTTGAAACTGCTTGAGGAAGGAGACTTTTCAGATTTAGCTGGAGGAATTTCTGGATCAATTTCTCTCTAAGCAGAATTGTTTGTACATTAATAGAAATGTATCTCTGACGGGTTTGACTATAATACATGGGAGTTTGTTTTGCAAAAACCTTTGCAAAGAAAAGAGGGAAGTATTTTCTGAAATCTATTCTTCCCTTACTTATACGAGATGAATGAGGAAGAAAAAGAAAACCAGTTTGTTTGGATTTAACAGTGGGAGAGGAAGAGTTACATCTATTGAATTTGGAAAAGTAGTTTGGGGCCAAGATTGTGAAGGGCTTAAAAAATAAATTTCATTTTATTTTTCTTTTATTCTAAATGTAATATGAAGCCGCTGGAGTTGGTAGAGTAGGGGAGTTACATAGACGGATATGAACTCAAGGAAAATCACTTTGGCTGCAGTATGGCCTGGGATGAGGGTTATGGTAAGATCATAAACCTAAGACAGTAGCCTGAAGGTCATTCCTTCTACAGAAATAGGGAAATTTGGAAGAGGGGAGAGGTGAATTTGCTTTTAGAAAATTTAAATGTATGATGTATCTAGAGCATCCATTTTGAATTATTTGATAATTGTAATATGGAACTGTAACTCAGGAGAGAGATGAGCTGAATATATTGGTCTGTGAGTCATCTACTTAGAGAAATCCATGGGAACCAAAGAGGCTATAAAGAGAGAGCAAAATGGGAGAAGAAAAGTAGCTTAGGACAAGCTCTTAGGGAACATCCACAATTGAGAAGTATGATAAGGATGATGAACCAGCTAAGAAAAATGAGGAGCAGATAAAGAAAGAAGAAAAACAGGATAGAGTAATGTCAAAAAGCAAAAATCTTTCCAAGAACCAAACAAACCAAAAAACAAAACACCACCTAGAGAGAAAAGAATATCCAGGAAAAGCTGGTCAACATTGTCCCATATAGCAAATGGGACAAGAAGGATGTGGACTGAGAAGAAACCTTCATATTAGGAAGTTATGAAATCATTGGTAATTTCAGTTTTAGGTAGATTGAAAGTCAGTTGGGAAAAGGTTAAGGATTGAGTAAAAGGAGAGGGAAGACAATGATTGTAGACAACTTTTTTGAAAAGTTGGGCTGAGAAAGGGAGAAATAGAAAACAGTTTGAGGGAATGGTAGGGCTAGGAAAAGTTTTTGTTGTTTCAAAGGATAGGGAGTCTTAAAGGTAATCAGAAAGGAACCAATTGATAGAGAGAGGTTGAAGATTTGAGGGGAACGGTGATTGAAGATATAATCTGTTGAAGAAGATGAGGTGGGATGAAATCAAGTGTACATGGAGAGGAGTTGGTCACTTTCTCTGCCAGAAAGTGGGGGGAATGGAAGGTGATCTCAAAGGGTTTTGAGACAAAGAGAATAGTGAGTAGAACAAGGGGTTTATGTTGAAGGCCCCCCCTTTTCAGCAAAGAAAAAGGCAAGGCACTTAGCTGAGAATGAGGGGAAGGAGGAATGTAGGGAGGGATGTGAAACTTCAGGAAAGAATAGAAAATTTGGAAGAGTTTCTGTGAGTGAAATAGGGAATCAATTAGGGAAGAATAAAAGGACTTCCTGTCTTCATCAAGAACATGTCTCGAGAACAGACATGTTGAAGTTGGATAACATGTACCCAGAAAACACAGTTAGAGGATTTCCTCCAGTTTCTTTCAGTACTTATGATCTTGTGAGTATCAGAGGAGGCAGATGGTGGGAATAATACAGGGTCAGAGAAGAGCAGCAGTAGAAGGGGGCAAGGCATTTTAGAGTAGAGGATTGTAAGACTGGCTTCCCAGAAGGCATGGGCAACTCTAACAGGTTCTAGGACTACTCCTGTGGGTCTATACTCTTAACACTATAGCTCATGCGCCAACTCTGATGAACCTCCTAGTAAAAATAAGCCAGTAGAACTGATTAGCTCTTAGTCAAGGTACTTACTCAAATGGTAGAAAAAGAGCAATAGTTATAAAGCATTCTTCCCATAAACCTGAGGTATACTCTCCCTCAGACAAATATAGTGAGGAGAATAGGTCCAAACAATATATGATAGTAGTGAGATGCATGTAAAGAGGCAAAGGTACATATGTGGGAAAGATAACTCACATTATTATATGATGTAAGTTATGGAAATCTTTTCTTTTTTTTTCATAAATCTAAATGCAGTCCTCTTTGGAGGTAAGGTCTTTGAAGGCTGGTTATTCATTTGGGTTCTGAATGTCTTTCCATTGGCCATTTCTTTTTTTGGCTGCCAGGGACCCGGTCCTTGAAGTCGTTTACTCCTTTGTGTGACTGCTTTTCTGTATTCGTATCTACCTGCTGGAAACTATATCCTTTACTGGTCCAGTAGTTACTTTTCAAAACTATAACACTATAGGAAATTCTCTCTTTTCCCCAACTACTCCAGTAGAGGTCTTATTTCAGAACCCCTAACTTTGACAATCCTCTCCTTTCCTAAGTTTGCTCAGCTAGGAATAAGATCTGGAGGCATTTTGCACCTCAATAATGCCTAATGCTTACATTCTGGGTCATTCTGGGACATTCACTGATGGTCTCTGTGTGTACATGTAAATATTCTTTATATTATACTCCATTCATTTTCATTTCTGCCAGAGATTCACAAAATTTGAGCACGGATCTATGGAACAATGTATTTCCTTCCCTTCTCATCCATCCATCCCTCTATCCATCCATCCATCCATCCATCCATCCATCCATCCATCCAACCTATTATTTTTAAAACTGTTTCTCTTCATCTTGCCCAGACTGAAAAGGGGCTATTCTTGAATAGTACCACTACTATTTGGCATAGAAGTTTTGATTAGCTCTATTGTATTACTCCTTCCTTACTTCAACCTAGTGGAGCTTCTTCCTTTTGCCTTTCCTCAGGGCTCACCATATTGATATCTAACTTAATAAGACAATTTTAAAATAAAATAAACTTAACTAGTCATGGTGGACCATAACTGTAATTCCTGATAAGGATGGTGATTTCTTGAATTCTGGAGTTTTGAACTGCAATAGGCTAGGCTGATCAAATGTTTGCACTAAATATTCTTAGGAAAATCTCTCTCTGTCCCTTTCGTCTTTTTTGAGATCTCAATCTATAGGCACAATTTTCTGCCACTATTCACCTCACAGAGTTGTTGGGAACAAAGTGAAAATGGAGAAATCTAAGACCTAGAGGTTAAGTGACTTGTCTAAGGTCACACAAGTGGTAGAAGTTAGGATCCATGGGCTATTCACTTAACCCCTTTTGCTTCAGTTTCCTCATCTGTAAAATGAACTGAAAAAGGAAATGGCAAATCACTTCAGTATGCTTGTCACAAAAACCTCAAACGGGGACATGTTCACATTCTCTTATTCTGGATCCAGTCAGTACTTTGCAATCCAGAGTATAATGTGTATGATTGGAGAGGGAAGGAGCAACTTCAGGGGAAGGAAAGATTGAAGGCAGTCCTTTTTCTGTGTCTATCTTCTCATTTGTGGTTATAGAATTAAAGAGTGGAGATCTGGTTTATGGCTCCTGAGGAGATACTAGGGACTTAGACAGACTTTGGCTCAGCTCTATAGCATCTACAGTGTCTGTCTAATCATGAAAACTCTGGTCATCTTAGAGGATTGCCAACCCTTTCAGCCCTTATGACATAAAATCAAATGGGTCCGAGCTTGTCTTGTTTCATCCTTTGCCAATAGCATAGATAAGCCAATGTAATCCAAATGCTAATTAGAAGAATTTGGTGGCATTTAAGGATCTGAATTATTCATAGAACTATCTAAGTAAAAAAATAAAGAAATGTAAGGGTAAAAGTAGGTGTAAAACAGTGATATTGAGAATAGATGTTTTCCTTTTCTGTGAGCTCTCAACTGACCATTTGGAGGCTTCTACAATAAAGGGCTCAATCAAATATCAAAAACAAGATGTTTCTTCCCTTTTACAGGAGAGTATTTAGCATTATCTGAGCACTAAATAAGTAGCTTAGTAGATAATGTGTCAGGTCTTCTGAGTTGAAATCTGGCCTCAGAAACTTGCTAACTGTGTGACCCTGGGCTAGTCACTTAACCCCTTTTGCCTGTTTCCTCATCTGTAAAATAAACTGGAGAAGGAAATGACAAATCACTTCATTATATCTGCCACAAAAACCTCAAATGGGGAGTGAGGAGTCTGACAATGAAATGAGTCTAACAACTGAAAAATGACTGAACATTCTTTTTAGATTTTGTTGCAAGGCAAGAGTTATAAGTGGCTTGCCCAAGGCCACACAGCTAGGTAACTATTAAGTGTCTGAGGCCAGATTTAATGTCAAGTACTCCTGACTCCGAGGCCCGTGCTCTATCCACTGTGCCACCTAGCTGCCCCTAAACATTTTTTAAAACTAAATCTTCTTTCTTTTTGTCAATATTTAAGTGTGGGCACCCTGGTGGGAACAAATATCCTATTGGGCAAAATTGAATGCCTTATTGAAGACATCATTTTAGGGACACCAGAGTCTTTGAGTTCCTTTGTAGGCTTTCCAAATGAAACTTGATATCTGAGTTGCATTCTATGATAAATCATGCTATCGTACTAACTGGGAAGGACCTCAGAAATCATCTCAGTCAACTCCATCATGCAGAGGAAACCCAGGAAAACACAGATCTGGATCGTAGTTCTGCTAGGTATTACTTGGAGCTTTTAACTTCTTTAGCTCTTGTTAGCTCATTTATAAAATAAAATTAAAGGGTTGGATTAGAGTATCTACAAGGTCTCTTCCAACTCTAATATTCTAAAAGCAATGGTCTAGTATAGTGGTCTCCAGATTTTTAATCGTACCCTATTTTTGAGACATTAAAAATAATGAACATTTATGTAGTGCTTCCAGGTTTACAAAGTGCTTTACAAATATCTCATTTGCTCTTCACAACAGTCCTGGGAGGTAAGAGCTATTTTCCCCATTTTACAGATAGGAAATTGAAGCAAAGAGATGTTTGGTGATTTGTCCGGGATCACACAGCAAAGGAATGTCTGAGGCTACATTTGAACTCATTCCTTCTGAACTCTGGATCTAGCATGCTATCTGCTAATTATATACATACTTATATACATAGGTTGTTATTGTTGCTCCTTTTGTTTTCAGAGGACAAATGACATCACAGATGATGACTTGACTTGTGCACGAATTGGATTTAAGGGAGGCAGATGTGAATATATATGTATATCTTTATACATATACATATATATATTATATGTATATATGTAATATATGTGTCTTTTAGTTATCTATAAATTATAGATTTGTGAATAATATAAGTTATAATATACTAATAGCATGAACTATAAAATATACTAATAAACTATACTAGTACTACTAATATACTATATAATCTATAATATATACTGATATATATATACTAATAACATATACAGTAAAACTTGCCCAAAAATGTAAATCAAGAAAGGATAAGCTAAAGAAACACCTGATCTTAGAGTCAATATGGAGCCACTAGAATTTAATGAGTGATATGATCAAACCTATATTTTAGAAAAATCAGTTGGGCAGTTATTGGAATGTTTTGAAGACTGGTTTTTAGAGGGGAAAGACAAGACTGGGAGATCAATTAGAAGGCTATGACTATAGCCTTGGAAAGAAGTGTTTTCACCTGGTTTAATGTGACTGAACTACCTGAGATATGTTATATGGGTATAAATGACTAGATTTGGCAACTGATCAGCTAAATGGTGAGGGAGAGTGAGAAATGGCACCAAGGCTATGAATCTGGTTGACTGGAAGGGCTGGGTTTTTTTTGGGGAAAGATCATGTAAAGAGCTCTATGATGGAAATGACAACCCTTCCATAACTGCTCATACTGTGTGACTTATTCTATCTCATTTAAATCCAATAGGGGAAAGGAGGGACCACAAAAAGCTGGACATATGGCCTCTCTGTTTCCTTGCCTCTGTCACAGGCAGGAGTTTTTAATGGATAGAAGGACAATTTTTCCAGTGGCACCAAGGCAACCATTGAATTTGATGGCACCAAGGCTATGTTGTGTTGAGTAATTCCATTGAACTCAGAGATTGAAAAGTAATGTGGGAGAAAGTATATTTCACATCCCCAATCTCCAAGTAGTAGGGGAAATGTTTGCTCTTGTCCTAAATATTACTTTGTAAGAGTTAATTGAGTTTAAATGGTTAAATATTGCTGGGATGCTAATTACTATAGTTATTCCTTCCACATCATGGGGATTCAGGGCACAGCAACCTCTCCCTTTTTCTTTTATGGGATGTTTACAGTACCTTACTGTAAAATTTGGGTTAAGTATTTGATTATAGGTTCTATGTTGTCTGCTGGTCTCCATGTATCTTCTTTGGTTTCTGCTAAACTTCCCCAAAGTTCCCATTTAATTTCTTATGCTGACCCACAATATATTGAAACTGCATTGGGGAAAATGGAGATATGGAAGGGATAACTATTGGCCAACTTTGGGAGGAAGATAACCTTTAAGGGCTGAGCCAAAAACATCAAACCTGTATATTTCTAGAACTCTGAGGGGGAGACATAACTTGCCTTATTCTGGGTGAGGGTGAAGATTATCATGACTATGTTTATATGAAAACTTCCCTGTGGGGCTGACAACCAGTAAAGAGGGGGGAGAAGCTGGGAGTTGGAACATCTGGAGAGGACATCCTGGGGGCATTGTGGGGGATAGGGGTGACTGTGGTCATGTTGGAAACTGGTCTCATGTGAGGAGGGTGGGATTCCACTTATCTTCTTTCCCTCCAACTGGTGGATCCCATATACTTTGGTATCACTTGGGAGACCACCGGTCTGTTGGATGGGCTTCCAGATCTCACCTCTGACACTTCAAAGCTGACCCATGGACTATTCAGAGGAGCATAGATTTAGAACTTAAAGGTACCTTTTTGTATAATCATTTTTTGGTCTGACCAAACTGCAGCCCCTTGTGGTTTTTTCCTTGAAGATATATTGGAATGGTTTACCATTCCCTTCTTCTTACAGATGAGAAAACTGAGGCCTATAGAATTAAGTGACTTGTCCAGGGTCATACAGCTAGTAAGTATCTGAGGCCAGATTTGAACTCAGAAAGATGAATCTTCCTAATTTTAGACCTGGTACTCTTCCACTGACCCACTAGCTGCCCTAGAAAGAATAGCTAGAAGGAGGAACATCAGTGGTCATCTAAGCCAACTCCTCATTTTATAGATAAGGAAACAGAGGCAGGGTGGGGGTGAGAGAGGGGCAGGGAATGAATCTAGTTGCCAAAGTCACACAGATAGTAAATGATAGAAACTGGGATTTTGAATCTAGGTTCTTTGATCCTCAATCCATTACTCTTTCTACTATATCATACTAGGTCACTTTACTTCCTTTAACCTGTTTCTTTATCTGTAAAGTGGGGTCCAACAGTGGCTCAATGAATAGAATATGGGATCTGGAGTCAGGAAGATTCATCTTTCTTGGTTCAAAACTGACCTCAGATACTTCCTAGTTGTTAGACCTAGGACTAATCACTTAAACCTGTTTATCTGTATTTCCTTGTCTGAAAAAAGGATCAGAGACAGAAATGAAAAATTATTCCAGTATTTTGCTTAGAAAACCCCAAATGGGGGAACATCTGGAGGTCACTCCCAAATGGGGTCACAAAGATAGACTACAACTAAAAATGGAGATAATCTGAAAGGATTGCTGAGTCACAAATGTGATAATGTGTGGACAGTGCTTTGTAAATCTCAAGGTAACCCATCACTATTATTGTTCCAGTACTAAATCCCATGATATCAAGTGACACAAAATGAATTAGTGGTTGGTTTGGAACTAGAAGATACTTCTTGAATAACTTCTTTAAAGATGGTTTTATATATGGTGATGGATAACTCAAAGAGCTCACTTCTCTACCTTTCTCATTTAAGAAAACACATGAAGTAGATTTGTGTGTGTGTGTGTGTGTGTGTGTGTGTGTGTGTATACAAACATCTTTTCTTTTCCTTTCTACAGACTCAACTGCTGTGTAACAGGACACCCAATGGTATCCATGCTGTTCTCTCCACAGGGCCCATCACTCTCTCATTGGATGATATGATCTCCTAAGGAGGAAAAACAAAAAAGAAAGTGAGGGGTAGGGACAAGACAGGTGTTGTATTTGCCAAACTTCATTAAAAGACTGAAAAAAATTGACAAATTCCTCCATAAGCAAATAGCTTGGAGAAGATGAGTCAGGCAACTACAGAAAGCATCTTAGTCACTATCAACTTGGACCTGGCCAGGTGGGAAGCTGAGTGTAGGGCCAGGAATAAGCTGTCAACAAAATTGCTTTCCTGCTGTAGCAAAGAATAAAGAGAAGCACTGAGAACATTATGGATCTAGTTTTTCCACACTGAAAACAAGCAAAAAAGACAAAATGCTTCCAGTTAAGTTCAAGGGAACTCTGAAAGTACTTTCAAATTCATGTATATTTGTGCTATGGCATTGTGTAATTGGAAGGGACTTTTCAAAATCAATTTAAGAATTAAGAAAATTCAATCTAACCTTATTTTATAGATAAAGAAACTAAAACTAAGGAAAGTTAAGTGACCGACCCCAGGTCCCTCATAACCAGTAAGGGACAGAGCAAGAATTAGGCCTTCTCTGTTAATTTTTCTACTATACCACACCACTCAATCTGGGAAAATTGAGTTGGGCATTAGAAGACCCAGGTTTTTGTTTAGGCAAACAATAAGTAGCTGTGTGACCTTGGGTGGGAAAATCGTTTCTGTCTTGCTTTCAGTTTCCTCAAGTTGGATTTCATGCTCTCTAAGGTACCTTCTGGTTCTTCAATTCAATTACTTCCTAAATGTTCTGCTTTCACAGGGATTCACAACCAAACTATTCCAAACAGATGAGAGTTTATTCTGAAGAAATGATTTGTAGATTTAGAAATGGAAGGGATTTTTTGAGGGGTGATTTAAGCCAACCCCCTTCATTTTACAGATGCAATTTTCATATTTCCTTTGGTCTATCCAGGATCTAATAATCTTGTCTGACATGAAATTTTCCTTATAGATAACTTAGATTCTAGGTCCTAGACCTTTAGCAGAGGATGATTTTGATTCAGGGCAGTTCCATGGGTTACAACTCATGTTTTCAGGATTAGAGAGAATTCTGCTTCTTTTAAGGATTCATATTAGGTCAGCCTTGGTTTCCGATCTTTTTTGGATCTCATTTCCTACTGTGCCTTTGGGTACTTTATAGTATGTTGTTGCTTCCTATCCTCCCAACGATCCCAGCCTACCCATTCCAATGTACAGCTATTAACCTAGTAAGAAGTATTGGAACCTTAGAGACCCTCAGGCTTCATTACCATTAATACCTCGAATAATAGAAATAATAGTTCACATTTAAGAAAGCACTTTCATTTTCATAGAAAACCTTTGAGGTAGATAGCAGTAATGTGTATTTTTATTGTTTAGTCATTTCAGTCATGTCTGATTTTTTGTGACACCATTTTGGTGTTTTCTTGGCAAAGATACTGGAGTGATTTACCATTTTCTTCTCCTGCTCATTTTACAGATGAGAAAACAGGCAAACAAGTTTAAGTGACTTGCCCAGGGCTGCACAACTAATAAATGTCTGAGGCTAAATTTGAACTCAATTCTTCAAGCTTGAGGCTCTATTCACTTTACTACATTTTTATAAATGAGAAAATTGAAGCTCATGGAATTAATTGAGTGACTTGGTCATATTTAGCCCACTGTCATATGGATATACAGTGCCAGAGCCCAGTATTTGAACGTTTCCTAGCTTCATGGTTCCACATGAAAAAAGAAACTTGATCAGCCCCATTCTAAGTATGAGCAGTATTCAGCTGAATCTGGATTTGTCTTGGAAAGGGAGGGAGGGCTGTTTGCCTGAGAACTCGGGGTAAGGGTTGATGTTGATAGGGATGAGGAGGATTACACTTTGAGGGGAGAGAAGGAGTGCTCATTTTGGCTTGGGATGTGTGTGTATGTGTGTGTGTGTAAGTAAGTAGTTTCCTTTTCTAGATCTGGTAGCTTTCTATTTTGACTAATTATTGGTTTCACTCACCTGTCTAATCTCTGTATTGGAGCTTCAGTAAGTAGCTTTGAGCCAGATTTCTCCTGCTTTCAGCAGACACATAAAAATATTAATGATAAGAATGACCCAAAATCAATCACTAAAAGGTCTGGTTATGCAGGTGCGCCCTCTCTCACACATTTACCTGTATGGATTCAAACTAAGAGGTGTAACTTGTATGTGGAGGATAACAGAGCAACTGCTTGTCTTGATCCAAAGTAGACACTAGGTGGCAGTGTTTCACTTTGAGTGCCCCACTTTCACCTGTCTCAGGCTAGTTCCTTTAACCTCATTATCTCTCTGCCTCAATTCTTTTAAGTAAATGAATGAAAAGGTACTTATTAAGTGTTTACCATTTGTCAAACACTGTGCTATATATCCTGGGGATACAAAAAGAAAAATTGAGACATGAAATATTGCCCGGGTCCAAGAACTATGGCTGTAACTAATTTATCTGGGTCTTTCTATTTCAAATGATTAAATCTAAAGGCTTGGTTCCAAAGATTTCCTTGTTTCAGCTTCTTTCTGTTACAAGTTCTCCCTTCTAATAAAATCCCTCACTGTTGATGGACATGCTGGGCTGAGAAAGGTGATCGTGGCTGGGCAGATCTAGGTTTTTCAAATGATTTAGATGACAAAAAAAAATGGGACTAGAACTGGATAAAGCATAAAATCTTGTCTGGGAATTTGAGTGTTGCAGAAATGTCATTTTGTCTTATAATAATAAAATTTTCAAAGTACTTTTCAGACATTTCATTTGAGCCTCAAAACAACCCCAAAGGGTGGTACTACAGGGTTTGTGTTTTTGGTGACCATTTTAAATATAAAGGAAAATGAGCTAGAGATGAGAGACAAAGAGAGAGAGAGAGAGAGAGAGAGAGAGAGAGAGAGAGAGAGAGAGAGAGAGACAGAGAGACAGAGAGACAGAGAGACAGAGAGACAGAGACAGACAGAGAGACAGACAGAGAGATATAGACAGACAGACAGAGACAGACAGAGAGAGAGAGGGAGACAGAGAGACAGATACAGACACAGACACACAGACACACATACACAGAGACAGAGACAGAGACAGAGACAGAGAGAAGAGAGACAGAGACAGAGAGACAGAGACAGACAGAGAGACAGACAGAGAGAGAGAGAGAGAGAGAGAGAGAGAGCGAGCCTGTGAAAATGGCAAATAGTATTTTGAACAGGTTTTGAATCCAGGAATTCTTGACTCTACCACCCTATATAGCCATTCAAAGAAAGACTGAACATTTAATGTCCTTTTGAAGTCTATACCCTCATCCCATTTGATCTTTCCAACTCTGTGAGATGTAGATGATAATAATTATCATTCTCATTTTATGCCTATTTTTGGAATGAGGAAGAAATTGTAGATCTGTGTAGTGGATAAAGGGTCAGACTTAGGGTCTGGCAGATGTGAGTTCAAGTGTGTGTCTCACACACACATTGACTGTGGACTGTGGGACCTGATCCCAAGGCAACTAATTTTCTATGGCTTGAGTACACACATAAATGGCAGACTGATTTCAGTATAGGGATGAAATCATAGATCCAGAACAAATAACAACAAAAAAACCATGGATGAAGAAAATGAGACTCAGAGAAATTAATGACATGCCAAGGGCATTGTGTCTGTGGGAAAACAGAACTTGAATCTGGCTCTAATACCTATCCTGAAGACATAATCCTCCACTGGAAGAGATCTGGATAAGCACAGATCTAACATAAGACCAGAATGGTCATATTGGAAATGTATTCAAGACATTAAAGGCAATTCAACTTGATCTATTTTGATCTGGGGTTAGAAGTCATTTTATTTTATTCTTAATAGAATTTGGCTCTTGGGGTATTCCTTGGGTAGTTCATTTAAAAGAAAAATAATTGTTCTTTAACCTTTACTAGTCTTAAAAAAGTTGCACACTTTCCTTACTTTGGTCTCTAATGCACTTTTTAAATTTCTTGAATCTCAGTTCAAGTGTCATTTCTTCTATGAAGACTTCCAGTATCCCTACTATAATTAAAGTACTATACAATCTCAAATTAGCTTATTTACTTGTTTCCTTAGGCAGTTAGGTGGCAGAGTAGATGAAGCTCAGGACCTGGAGACAGGAAGATTCAGCTTCCTGAGTTCAAATCCAGATTCAGGAATTTATTGTGTGACCCTTGGCAAGGCACTTAATCCTGTTTGCCTTAGTTTTTTCCATCTGTAAAATGAGCTGTAGAGCAATATTTTTTACAAGAAAAGCTCAAAATGAGGCATGAAGAGTTTCAAATAACAGAAAAACAACTAAATAACAATAATAAAGCTTTCTACATATTATTTCTTATCTCTTTCTACTTCTTTCTGAGAATACAGTCTCCTTGAGGACAGTCACTATTTCATTTTTTTCAACAAGTCATTTTTGCAGGTTTTGAAGGTGAATTACAAGATTAGAACTATACAAGAAGATGACTGCCTTCTTGGCAGAGGTGGGACAACAGATGTGGACTATTATATTGTTGGGCATGGCAGATAAGATGGTTAGTTCTATTGAACTGCCTTCCTTTCTTTTTTATTCTTTTGTTACAAAGGATGGCTTGACAGGTGAGGGTAGGAGAGAATTGAAGGTGACAATTAAGACAAAATACATCAATAATTTCTAAAAAGATAATAAAATAAAGAATATTTTGGCAGCTACTATATAAAGGATAGATTTTAAAGAGGAAACTGGAGTCTGGGAGCCTAGTCAAAATTTTTTTAAAGAGTTCCAAATGAAAGGTGTTGAGGGCTTGAATTGTGACAGTAGAAGTAGAAAAACAGTGACATATATATATGTGTTCAATCATTTTCAATCATGTCTGACTCTTTGTGGCTCCATTTGGGTTTTTCTTGGAGAAGATTCTGGAGTGGTTTGCCATTTTCTTTTCCAGTTCATTTTATAGATGAGAAAACTGGGCAAACAGGGTTAAATAATTTTTCCAGGGTCATACAGCTAGTGTCAGGTCAGATTTGAACTCAGGTATTCTAGACTATATCCATTACTCCACTGTGTATATATGTGTGTGTGTGTACAAACACACATATGTTAATCTATGTATATATATATATAAAACACATGCATATATGCTTGTATGCACATATATACACAAATTATAGTTTGCCCCTCCCTCCCCCTGTCCTTTCTAACTCATAGATTCTATGGTTCTGTAATGATCTAATCTAACTCCTTCATTCTGTCATTGGATACTGAGGATCAGACAAATGAAATGGTAGTTAGCTTGTTAAAGAGCTGGTATTAGAACCAGATCTTTTGATATCCATCCAGTCCAGGGATCTTTAGATGAGCAATAAGGGCAGCTAGGTGGTACAGTGGATAGAGCACTGGTCCTGGAGTCAGGAGAACCTGAGTTCAAATCTGGCCTCAGACACTTAATGGCTTAGCTGTGTGACCTTGGGCAAGTCACTTAACCCCATTGCCTTAAATTAAAAAAAATTAGCAATAGGTCTGGTTGATCATCTAGCTTAATGAGGATGCACTCCTTTGGTTCTCCTTCTCTACCTCTCTATTCTGTCAAAGGAAGCTTTGCACTGGCCATTTCCTCTCTATATCCCTGAATACATGGAAAGGGGACATATACCCCCAAACATCTCACCAACATTCTACATTCTACACTATTAGATGCAATTTATAATAATGTCTACTTTTTTGTAAAAGGCAGGGCAACATGAACTAGTGGATAGAGAGCCTGAGTTATACCCAAGAAGACCTCAGTTCAAGTCCAATTCTGTCTGTGTGATTTTTGGCAAGCAACTTAACTACTCTCTGCTCTAGTCAACTCTCTTAAAACTGCTAGTTTTGGGAGGAGCTAGGTTATGCAGTGGATAGAGCACTGGTCCTGGAGTCAGGAGGATTGGAGTTCAAATCCACCCTCAGACACTTAATAAATAATTACCTAGCTGTGTGACCTTGGGCAAGTTACTTAATCCCATTGCCTTGCAAAAAATAAAAACAAAAACAAAAAGCAAAACAAAAACAAAAGACTGTTAGTTACAGAGAAGATGCTGTTTTGCATTGATGGAGAGAGTTTTCCAGACATCCCCATACCAGTTAAATCACAGGTCCTCTTCTTGTCTTTATCCCTATCTGTACAAGGTATTGCGCTAAATTCTAGGAATGCAAATTTGAAAAGGATATAGTCCATGTCCTCATGGATCTTATAATCTAGTAGGGGAAAGAGGGCATATATACAAATAACTAGAATACAGTATGAAACTGGAAACAGATTGTGTAATCAATCCCAACCTCTATATATTGCAACCTGTCTAATGTCTCATATCTAGTTCTAACTCTTTTAGTATACTCCTGCTTTTCTATTGCCACTTCCAGACCATTGTTCTGCCAAGATAATTCACCAAACTTTCTTTGGAGCTATATTTTCAGGTTCTGCCACCTTCCAGTCATCCTCTTTCTAGTTATCTATCAGCCTTCGGTACCTTCTTCTTAGTGTTCCTTAATGATTTCAACACCTGACTCCCAGTACTGCTCTCCATTGCATCTTTCCATAAGGATGTTAATCCTGTGAACACCTTGCCCTGTAATATATGGACTATATCAGATTTACACCTCATCTGGGTAGTGTTATCTTGGAGGAGGTTCTCAGATTGTTAAATTTTTTTTCTTAAAAAGTAACATTTTATGATCATTATAATCAAGGTATTTTTTTCCTGTATCTGGCTATCCGAGAGGACTATGTGACTTACTCTTCAATCAATTCCAACCAGTTTTCCTGTTCCTACCATATCAGGTCACTGGGTTAAGATGGTCCTGGAAGAGATAGCAAGAATAAAGTTTTACACAACACTCCCTCTCTGTGATCCAAATTGTGCATGTCATGGTCATTTTTGTGATCAAAGGACAATTTATTGCTATTATTTAAAAAACCCCCACTAGATTCCTCCATTTAATTTTTAAGTTCTATACAATTGAGTCCAATCTTTCTGCCTAGCCCTATTGTACTTCTTATACTGCACCCACCAATCCAGTGAACCTGGCCTTCTTTCTGTTCCTAACAGTTGGCCCTCCATCCCTCATCTCAATGTCTTTGTGCTTGTTATTCTCTATGCCTAGAATGTTCTCCCTTCTTATCTCTGCCTTATAGAGTTTATCTTTTCTTTTATGATAAAGATCAGGCACCTGAAGGATTTGCCAATCCCCTCCACTGTTAGGTGACACAATGGATAGAACACTGAGCTTGGAGTCAGAAAGACCTTAGTTCAAATCTGACCTCGGACATTAGCTATATGAACTTATTGCATCTGTAAAGTGATCTGAAGAATGGCAAACCACTCCAGTATCTTTGCTAAGAAAACCCCCAAACAGGGTCACAAAAGAGTCAGATATGACTGAAAAATGACTGAACAACAATAACCATTGCTAGTGGCTTCCATTCTTTCCTTTATATATTTTTATTTAAATATTTTCTAATGACATGTAAATTTTTTAAACATTCATTAAAAAAAAATTTGAGTTCCAAATTGTCTCTCCAATGCACTCACCCTTTGAGAAAGCAGACAATATAATATTGATTATACATGTGAAGTCACGCAAAATTTATTTTCATATTCCTCATGTCTTCCTTTCCAAAAACTTGTATAAAACTGCAGTGTATGTATGTGTATACATACTTAAACACACTGTAGTTGTATATGTGTGTATATATATATAGTGCACATATATTTATTTATATTTTTGTTGTGGGTATTTTTTACATATATACTTATTTTTAATCCACACCCCCATTAGAATGTAAGCTCCTCATGAATAGACTGTTTCTTTTCTTTTCTTTTTTTGTATTTGTGTCCCCAGTGCCTAGAGCAATGTCTGGCAATGTTAGGAACTTAACAAAAAGTTGTTTCAGTAGTAGGCAAATTATTTTTTGGATATTCATGAGAGAATATTCCCCATCAGAACATTTGGACACTCTATGATTAACAGGTCAAAACTTGTCAAAGTCCAAGTAGAACTTTGACATTTATTGACTTTGCAAAATAAAAAATTAAGAATTTAGTGATTTTTTTTCTCCATAGATAAATTCAGCTTATTAATTTAGTGTCTCATCTCCCCCCCCATCTTTTCCAGAGAATTTGATATTATTCCTCATCCTCTAATCCTCAAAGTTCTCTTCTCTTTAGCTTCTGGGACATTGGCCTCTCCTGGTTTTCCATCTCTGAATTTTTATTTCTTTTATTGACTCTACTTTCTCTTCCTTCCTCTTCAACAAAGACTTTCCTCAAGGTTTTATCCTGGGCCTTCTTTTTTCCTTCTCTAGGAGTTCTTAAACTGAATTCTATGAACTTTTTTTTTTTTTAGGATTTTTGCAAGGCAAATGGGGTTAAGTGGCTTGCCCAAGGCCACACAGCTACGTAATTTTAAGTGTCTGAGGAGGGATTTGAACTCAGGTACTCCTGACTCCAGGCCCAGTGCTCTATCCACTGCACCACCTAGTTGCCCTTTCGATGAACTATTAAAAAAATTCAGTAACTGGATTTTAGTATGATAGGTTTCTCTTGTAACTCTATGTATTTTAAAATATGATTCTGAAAAGAATTCATAAATTTCACCAGATTATCAAAGGGGTCCATGATGCTTAACTGGTTAAGGTCTAGGTGCTCTAGTCAGGACCCCTTGGAACTTTCAGCCCTTTTTGTTGTTTCAGATTTCACCTTTACAGGCTGTTTGAAGGAGCTATTGGCTCTTTAATCTTTGTAGCACCTAGCAGAGAGCCTGGGTCATAATAGAACTTAATAAATCAACCAGCCAATTACTTAACAAATATTTATTAAGTCTCTACTGTATATTCCAGGAACTGTAGGTATATTCTTGGATATGATTGAATGTGTGTTTGGGAAGATGGTGACAAAAAGGGATCAAGTCTTAGGAGCTCTCTGATAAAATTCATCAGCTAAGGACTCTAACTAAACTTTCGAGAGACAGAACCCACAAAGGGACCCAATGAGGCAGTTCTCCTACTCAAGGTAACCTGGAAAAGAGCAGAAAGGCTCTGCTCCCCCGGATCAGAGAGGCGGCCTGCCAGAGGGGTGGCCCGCCAGAGCCAAAGAACTTCAGCCTCCCGGAGGCAGCCCCAGGGAGCTGGGAGTCTCAGCTCACAGCAGCGGGGGAGTCTCCTGAGCTGCACCCCGAGGAGCACCAGGCACAAAGTGGGGGAACAGCAGGGGACCTCTGCCAGAGCAAGCACTTGGAGCCCAGCCCTCAGGGCACACAGCCAGCAGCATCATCTTTCCCCAGCCCTGATCCAGGAAACAGAAGTAGGCGGAGCCGGTAAGCAGGAGCCCCCAGGGCATGAGCCCATTGAGCTGAGGGAGGGGAGTGAAGAGAGACTGCTGAGCTCTGTCCTCTGCCCCTGGAACAGGACTCTGGGGCTCTGACCACATTCAGATCCTGATCATAGTCTAGGCCCCCCCATAGAACAGCAGGGCCTCCCCTCACCTTAGCCCCGTGGCAGAGGGGGGTGCTTATGGTCATTCACAGACCAGGAGGGAGGACAGAGCCTCACACACTGAGACCCTTGTGGGAGTGTCCCAAAAGCTCAGGAAGCACCCCAAAACCAGGCCCAGGCTGGGAAAATGAGCAAGCAAAGAAACAAAAGGAAGACTATTGAGAAATATTTTGCAAATGAGCCCAAGAAGGATCAAAATACCCAGTCTGAAGATGAGGAAGCACAAGCTCCTGCATCTAAAGACTCCAAAAAAAAAACAAAAACCCAGAAATTGGGCTCAGGCTATGACAGAGCTGAAAAAAGACTTTGAAAATCAAATGAGGGAGTTGGAAGAAAAAGTGGGAAAAGAAAGGAGAGAGATGCAGGAAAAACATGAAAATGAAGTCAGCAGCTTATTCAAGGAAATCCAAAAAAATGCTGAAGAAAATACCATGCTAAAAACCAGCTTAGGTCAAATGGATAAAACAGTTCAAAAAGTTATTGAGGAGAAGAATGCTTTGAAAAGCAAAATTGGCCAGATGGAAAAAGAGATAAGAAAACTCTCTGAGGAGAACAAATCCTTCAGACAAAGAATAGAATTCAGAGAGATTGAGGAATTTAACAGAAATCAGGAATCAATACTTCAAAACAAAAAAAATGAAAAATTAGAAGAAAATGTGAAATATCTCATTGAAAAAACAAGTGATATGGAAAACAGACTTAGGAAAGATAATTTAAAAATTATTGGAATACCTGAAAGTCATGATCAGGAAAAGAGCCTTGACATCATTTTCAAAGAATTACTACAGGAAAATTGCCCTGATTTTCTAGAAGCAGAGGGCAAAATAGAAATGGAGAGAATCTACCGATCCCCCCCAAGAAAGAGATCCCAAAAAACCAATCCCTAGGAATATTATAGCCAAGTTCCAGAACTCCCAAGTCAAAGAGAAAATATTACAAGCAGCCAGAAGGACACAGTTCAAATATCATGGAGCTGCAGTCAGGATCACACAGGACTTGGCAGCAGCTACATTGGAAGCTCGTAGGGCTTGGAATACAATATACTGGAAGGCAAAAGAGCTTAGAATGCAGCCAAGAATGAACTACCCAGCAAGGCTGAATGTCCTTTTACAGAGAAAAAGATGGACTTTCAATGAACCAGGGGAATTTCAAAGGTTCCTTTTGGAATGGCCAGAGCTGAACAGAAGGTTTGATCTTCAGATACAGGTCTCAGGTGAAGCATGGAGATTGGAGGAGAGGGGGGAAATATGAGGGACTTAATGATGATGAACTACATGTATTCCTGCATAGAAAAATGACACTGATAATACTCATATGAACCTTCTCAGTTAATAGAGCAGGTAGAGAGAGCTTTTATAGTTGAAGCACAGGAGAAAGCTGAATTCGAAGATAAAATATGGTGTAAAAATGGAGTCAATAGAAAAAAAGGGAAATGGAATGGGAGAAAGAAAAAGGAGAGGGGGAAATAGTCCAAGATATTTCACGTAAGATTTTTTTTTTATTACAATGAGCTATTGCAATGATGTGGAAGTGTGGAGGCAAGGGGGAATGAGGGAACCTTTGCTCTCATCAGAGATGGCTAGGTGAGGAAACAGCATATATACTCAATAGGGTATAGACATCTGGAGTAAGAAGGAGCAGGGAGCAGGGGGAAGGGGTGAGGATGTGAATAAAGGAGGAGAGGATGGACCATGGGAGTAGAGTGGCCAGATATAACACATTTTCTTTCTTACTTCTTGCAAGGGGCTGGGATTGGAAGGCCTGCCCAGGACCACAGGGCTAGGTGGATTCTGGGCCTAAGGGGTGGTATGGGGGCTCAGGGCTTCTTGGCCCCAGGACCAGGGATCTGTCTGCTGTGCCATTCAGCTACCCTACAGCAGAGTCAGAGTGAAAGGAGAGAGAAAATAGAGTACATGGTAGTGGAGAAATAAGAAAGGAGGGAGTTGTGATCAGCAATGGCAATGGTGGAAAAATATGGAAATAACTTTTGTGATGGACTTATCATAAAGAATGAGATCCACCCATGACAGAGTTGTTGGTGTTGGAACAAAGACTCAAGCACATTTTTTGTTATTATTATTTGGGGGAGGGTGCAGGGCAAGTGGGGCTGGATGGTCTGCCTGGGGCCACATAGCGAGGTGATCTTTGGGTGTCTGGGGCCAGATTTGGCCCCAGGTGCTCCTGGCTCAAGGGCCAATGCTCTGTCTGCCACCCAGCCACCCCTACTATTATTACTATTTCATTTTATTTTGGGCCTTTTCTTTCTTTCTTTCTTTCTTTTTTTTTTTTTTTGCAGGGCAGTGGGGATTGGGTGGCTTGCATGTCACACGGCTGGGTGATTGTTGGGTTTATGAGGCTGGATGTGGGCTTGGATGCTCATGGCTCCAGGGCTGGTGCTTCGTCCATTGTGCCACCTGGCCATACCTACAATTATTACTATTATTTTTTTTATTTTAATTTTTTTCTCTCCCCTTTACTTTTTTCGCCCAAGCAAGTCTATCTATATTCATGGGGGAGGAGGGGTATTTTGTTTACTTGTAAACAAGAATATTTTATTAATGTAAAAAAAATTTGTACAAAATGAGAATAAAAAATAAATTAAAAAAAAGAATGTGTGTTTGGTATTTTTTCAATTGTATCTGCTTCTTCATTACTTCATTTTTGTTTGTTTTTGTTGGGTTTTTTTTTTTTTGCAAAGATACTAGAGGGGTTTACCATTTCCTTCTCCAGCTCATTTTATAGATGAGAAAACTGAGGTAAAGAGAGTCATATAGCTAGGAGGTGTCTGAAGCCAGATTTGAACTCAGGAAGATGATTCTTCCTGATTAACAAGCCAGCACTTTATTCATTGCTCCACCTAGCTTAGGTGATCCTCAGACCTTTATTTCTAGTTGTCTGTCCCCAGACTCCAGTCTGATGTTTTCAATAGCATATTGGCTGACATGACAGCAGGTGTTGGCAATATGACCATTATATTCAATACTGAATTCATCATCTTGTCCTCAAATCTGTTTCCCCTTCCTCTGGTGTTTTGTATTTCTGTCATTGAAGACTGAAAAAGAATGACTGCCATGTTTTCATCTGCCTCCATTCTTCCTCCCCTGTACCTTCTTTTGGTCACCAAGTTCTTCTGCATCTAATTCTCCAATGTTCTAGCATACCTCCTCCCTCACACCCCTTCTCTCACTATCATCATACACCTTCATTATCTCTTACCTCAATTTTTACAATAAAGTTCTAATCAGTCTCCTGACTTCCACAGTCACTCTTTTACACTCAATGTCACATTAATTTTCTTAAGGTACAGCTCTGATCCTTTCATTCCCTGTTCATTGACCTTCAGTGGCTCCCCAGTGCCCATGAAATCAGGTCTGAATTCCTCAGCCTGGCTGACTTTCAAGGTTTTCTACAGAAGCACTCTAACTTATGTTTTCATCTAATCTCTACACATACAGTTCATGTACCATCTAAACTTAGTGACTCACTTTTTCCAATACTCTTTGGACTTTCTTCAGACTTTCCTCTTTGCCTTTGCTCATTCTACTTTCTTCATGTGTAGGGTTTTCCCCTTGCATTTCCAAACATTGCATCCTACCAGCTCCTCTTCCACAGCTTTTATGATTTTTCTAATGTAGCAATATAAGACTCAAATAGAAATGGATCCTTGCGGACTGCATGTTGACTTAGAAAATGAAAATTTGATATTAGCTATGTTAAATTTTTATTCATTTTCTTAAACATTTTCAATTATATTTTAATCAGGAACAGTCCACTTGGAAGTTTTGCAAATTGTAAATTTGATGTCAATGCTCTACTGAATATGATTCTCCCTGATTTGAACCCTTGCCTTCCCTTCTTTCTCCCATACCATTTCTTTGCTACCTCTTTTGAGACTTGGGTTTTGTTTTATTTTGTTGTTGTTTTTGTTCTTGCCAAACTGAGATTGTAGTGACCTCATGACAAATCACTACAGAAGCTTTGGTCTACTCCCTTTCCAAACTGTCAGTCTGTCTCTACTTAAGCAACCTGGTGCCCCCTCCCCCTTATTAATTTTATATAGCTTTTAGGATTTGCAAAGTACTCTTCATAGAGCTATAAATTTAAATCTGAAAAGACTTTTGAAAATTTTTGAGTCTAACACCTTCATTTTACATTTGAGGAGACTTAGTCAGAAGAGGTCAATTTGCTCATTAGTAAATGTCTGAGGTAGGATTCGAAATCAGGTTTTCCAGTTTCCAAGTCAAGTTCTCTAATCACTGTAAAACTTTTTTGATCTTTATATTAACTCTGAAATAATTATTATTAACACTAATATTTTGTCAAAGACAAAACTTTGACTTAGGTCAAAGATCATATCTGACTCACTCAGATACTATGTATCTGAGGCAGAATTAAAACCCAAACCTTCTTGATTCCAAATCTATACTCTATCCAGTTTAGCTTTCTGCCTTTATTAATGGACTTTTCCTATCCCTCTAATAGAGTATAAGTTCCATGAGGACTTATCTTGCTTAATTTAGCATCTCCAGATCACTTAGTTAACACAATGACTTGCATATCTAGGTCTATCCATATATGTGACACTCAACACACATTTTCTGTAATAAATTAAATTTGGGAGCATCTGCCTTAGGGAGATATTTACCTTTTGTATCGTGTGCAAATATTTTGATTTATAGCCCCCAAATTGTTTCTTTCCTTTAAACTGGTTTAAAAAAATACTTAAATCAATCACATGAGAAATGGCCAACGGGCACTTGGGCATTTTAACACGATTGATGGGTGAGCATTGTTTTAGCAGTAGCAATATCTAACCTGAATCTTCTTTAGTTTTCAAGACAATAGTGACTTCTTCCTAGTAAAGACAGTGTAGATTGGTCATATCGTTCTTGAATTTGGGCTTCCTGGCCTACCCAAAGTGACGCAGTAAGGTCCGAAAATCAAAGTTATTTATTATTTGAAGGTAGTAAACATCTGGAGTCATGAAAATTCTGAATATATGAACCTACATCTTCCTTCTGGTTTTCTAATAGCAGATATCTTCATCCATCCTGTTGAATTATACCTCTGTGTCCCTTGGAACACTCTGTAATCTATTAATAATTTATGCTGAGTAAAATGATACAGCAGAGATCTGAGCTGATCCCATACTGAGACTGCTAGGTCTTCTTAAATCTGCCACTAAGGTTTTCCTAGCTTCCAGAAGCTCCCAGTTCTGCAAATAAAGATTCTCTCAAAAGTAAACCATGGAATATTAAAATGATAGACACTTGGTGGTGTTTTTTCTTTCTCTCACACACAGTTATATAATTGTATGAATCCAGCTTGGTTGCTATTCATGTGGTCCCTGCTGCTAGAGAGGTTGAGTCTGGTATATTGTTTGCATTGGAATTCAGAAGAAAATTGGAGACAAAACTGATCAGTATTAGTGTCCATACTATGTCTGGTACCAGTTATTGGATCTCTGGGAGTGAGAGGGGGGACTTTGGTTTAAGAAGGGAGAAATTGACTCAGGTTGGATATTATGAGCGTTGGGCTTGTGAATGACCACTAAAATTCTAACCTGAGCAAGAATACAAAGCAAAAATACAACTTAATGACAGTATCTTTTTTTTTGGGGGGGGGAGGAGATGTGGGAGGGTGGACCTCTGGTATTGTTGGTGAATTCTTGGTGAAGAAACTCTCTTCCAGTGCAGATTAGCAACTAGAGGGTAGCATTAGAGTATTGAGAGTTTAATCTGACTTGGCCCGGTGACAGACAGAGTCTGCATGTATCCAAGGTGAGACTTTTAGATTCAGGTCTTCCTGATCTGAGACCAGCTCCTTATGTGCAGTTACATGTTATCTCTCTCTCTCTCTCTCTCTCTCTCTCTCTCTCTCTCTCTCTCTCTCTCTCTCTCTTTCTTGTTTTTGCAAGGCAATGAGTTAAGTGACTTGTCCAAGGTCACACAGCTAGGTAATTATTAAGTGTCTGAGACTGGACTTGAGGTCAGGTACCCCTGATTCCAGGGCAGGTACTCTAACCACTGTACCACCTAGTTGCCCGTCATGTTACCTCTCTTAAATGTCAGAACTGATAAATATTTCAACAATCTGGGATTTCACTATTATGGGCTACTAATGCATAGCCCTTTTCACCTATGATTTAGGAGAAAGTATTCAAAAGTTACTGTAGCTGAAAATTCATCACCTTGTGGTCAGCCTGGTAATTTGAGTCTGTATTGTACAAGAGAAAGAATATTGAATACGGAGTTAGATCACCTGGATTAGGATCCAGGTTCCTTTCCTCACTACATGTACTGTGTCCTTGAACAAATCAATTCATTTGATGACCTCAGCTTCCTCACTTGTAATATGAAAAGGTTGGACTAGATGCTAAGTCCAAACCTAGGTTCTTGGGGGTTCTTTTCTAGTCTTGCTGAGCTAAGTAGTCCTGGTCATAGCCTAGACACCCTGTCTACCACCTGTCCTATATTAGAAGCCTTTCCATATTGATAGTTCTGCCAGAACTCGTACTTCACTGGCACACTCTTTGAGATGCAAGGTCATCTTCACACCTCCATGAGCCATCAGGAGAGAATAACAAAATAGAATAACAAAAATAGAAACCTCACTTTTCTAGAGTGTTTTTAAAATTTCCAAAGAACTTATCATACAACATCCCTACTGGGGGCAGGGGGGATATTATTATCTGCATTTTACAGATGAGGAAACTAAGGCAAGGAGCAGACTTGCCCAAGGTCATAAAATAAGTGACTGTCATGCTTTCTAATTATTTTCATAGACCATGTAACCATTCTTTTCTGAATCATGTGTGCTCTGAAACATTTCGTAAATCAAGTTTCCAAGGGGTGAAGTGATGGTGGGAGAAGGACTTTTATTTAGTGGTGGGTAGGGGAACATGCATCTGAGAAGTCTACTTTCAGCATATACGCAGGGTTGACTAGCTGGGCTTTCTTTTCATTTGCTGGGTTACTTCCATTTGAGCTGCAGCAAATGAGGAATTTTTTAATGAGTTATGTGATATTTGCTGAAGGTTATTATTTTGGCAAATGTTAAATAGAAAAATGTTCTTCTCCCCTGCTTTCCCTCTTCTTATTTTCCTTAGGCTCATTTGGATGATGTTCTAAAATCATGCATGGCAAACCAGGACATGACTGTCTCCTTCAGACTAGCACCTGAAAGACTGGAAAACAGATTTAACAACTAGACAGCCAGACTTGTTTTAAAGCTCTCTCCAGATGAGCCGGCAGTCTTCCAGAAGAGGGCGGAGGGGAAAGGGAACAAGGAATAAGCATTATGTGATACCTATTATGTGCTACTTTTACAAATATTATTTCATTTGATCCTCACAATAACCTTAGAGGTAAGCTCCCATTTTGTAGTTGAAAGAACTAAAGAAAGCAGAGGTAAAATGACTTGCCCAGGGTCACATAGCTATTATCTGAGGCTGGATTTGAACTCCAAGTCCAGTGCTATCTCCATGATGATGTTTGATCTTCATTCTCAAAGACACTATGACTATGCCATGACAAGCATGTGAATTGAGTTTGAGTGAGGGGGTGCTGTGCTGAATCACCAGCCTTACTATCTCTTCTGGACTCACCTGAGTCCAGGGGCCAGATATACATCTGAATGACTCAAAATGGCTCTGGATGGGAGGCAAAGTGGGTTGAGTAATTTGCTCAAGGTCACACAGCTAGTAAGGGTCAAATGTCTGAGGCCAAATTTGAACTCCAGTCCTCCTGACTCCAAGGTCAGTGCTCTATCCACTGCACAACCTAACTGTCTCTATGACTTCCATTTAAAGGAAAGCTATTCATTGTTCTGGATAGAAATGTTTGGAATCATTGGATGTCTGTGGCAACCTATTATTTCAGGTCCACTAATATTTTGAATATCTGAGACAGTTCTTTGCTCAATTCATTTCAATTCAGTTCACTTCAAGATTTTTTAGGTACATATTCTATGTAAAACACTGATCTAAGGATTGGCTCTCCAAAGGGACAAGGGAAGCAAATTTCTGCTCTGAAAGGTTTTCATGTTGCCTTCCCTCTCAAACAACCTGAATTTAGGAATGTTGTATATGATGAGACAGTAGATAGAACTGGAACAGGAAGAGTCATTTTATTGAGTTTAAATTTGACCTCAGACACTTACTAGTTGTGGGACCCTGGGCAAGTCATCTACCCCTGTTTGTCTCAATTTCCTATCTGTAACATGAATCAGGGAAGGAAATGGCAAACCATTCTAATAAGTTTCCCAAGAAAACTCTAAAGGGGATGACAAAAAGTCAGAGACAACTAGAAAGCAATAAATATATTTATTCATTTTATACTGTGTTTAAACATTTATTTGTTTCCACCAGAACTCTGTTAACTTCTTGTGAGAAGGGATTTTTAAATTTTTTGTATTCTTGGAGCTTGACATAGTGCCTAATAGAAAGTAGGCACTTAATATATAATTTTTTGATTGATTTATTCAAGGGATGTGATAGAAACAAAATTTATATATCATAATATAGATACAAAATATATACAAAAATAATCCAACTGGAGTCCAGTAAGAAAGTACTATCAATGAGGTGAGAGAGAGAAAATTGTATGCCTGAGTTTTATTTTGTTGTTTTTTCTTATGCAACAGGATCTATAACACTTTTTTGGTTCTCTTTGAGAAATAACTCATAATTGGATTACTTGTAAACATTTCATAAAAAGAAAGAAAAATTCTGTAAAATACAATGTGAATCAGATTGCCTTGCTTTGGTTCATGAACATGGGGAACTACCTTTCCTTGTGGGGAAAATAAAATGTAGCATGACCTTGATTACTCTGTGAACAGAAACCATTGATAACTTTAAAAATCAGATCTGGGAAAAATTCTGTCAGGCCAGAGAAGATCTTAGAGATTCAGACTATTAAGATCAGAAAAAGGAACATGTATGTGTTTTTATATCCTAGCCACTGCTTGATAGTAAATGAACTCCCTTATTCTCCACTCCTCCAATGACATTTTCAATAACAAAGAAAATTTACTTTAAAGACGGTGTAACAAGTTAAAAGAATCAGTAAAGTGCCACAGGAGATAGATAGTGTGTCTGGATTAAGGAAGAACTGAGTGCAAACCTAACCTCAGATGCTTACAAGTCTGTGACCTCCAGACAAGGCATTTAGTCCTGTTTACCTCATTTTCCTCATCTGTAAAATAAACTGGAGGAGGAAATGACTGCATTCTATTTTTGCCAAGAAAACCTTATTGAAATCTCAAAGAGTCTGAAAACGACTTAAAAACAAATTAAAGACAATTTTTCCTATATCTGCTTTTGTACTTTTAAGTATCTATGTGAATACTCCCTCCATGAATCAACTAATCAATTAGTCATTTGATAAATATTTACTAAGCCCCAGGTATTAGATAGACTACAAGATGCAGTAGATAGAGAGATAGCCTTGAACCAGGAAAACCTGAGATCTATTCCTACTTCCTATGGTTATTGGTCTTGTGACTCTGGGCAAGTCACTTAATTTTAGGCTACTCTCTAAGACCAGCCTTCTTAACCTTAACTTTTTAAACTCTTTTACTGTCTGCTAAAAACTCTGGATGTCATCTCAGATTGGTATTTTTAAATGCATAAAGTAAAATACATCAGATTACAAAGAAAACTAATTATATTGAAATAGTTTCTCTCTCTTCTCTCTCCTATCTACTCTATTTATTCTATCTATATTATTCTATCTATTTATTCGCCCACCTTTAAGTTGTAGATGATGTGCTGATCTGTATTGGTAAAGGAAATTTCCTCCCCTCAGGATTTTTCTATGCTGGTGGGATTGCAGGTTCAAACCCTATTCCTATCCCTTTCAGACACTGTGACAGGCCCTGTAGACATGAAGACAAATATGAAATAGTCTTGCCCTTAAGAAGTTTACATTCAATTGGACAGAAAGTCCCTCTGTACCTAGTAGGAGCTTTTTGTGGGTTACTGTGCCAAATCCCTTTCCAAATTTATTTGGGCTGGTTCTTGGTCACCAGACATATCTTGCTGACTCTTTGTTAGGACCTACCTGAGCTAGTGCAGAATCTGAGAGCTCAAGGCTACCTCCACATCATGAAAAAGCATTGCATTGATTCCAAATGGAGAACAATTTTTACTTATTGGAAAAATGCCCCTAATCTACTTTGAAGTGAAATTATATTTAAAATGAGAAATTAAATCAAATTGTAATACAGCTAGGATTCTTCTTTTCCCTCATCAAGTCCTTGGATAGCCACCAAATTCTTGATTTTTGTATTTGAAGTGGTTTTTACTATTTTCATCCCATCATATATTCATTCAAAGTCTTCTCATTTCTAAAAAAAAGAAAAAAGAAAAGAAAGGAAAAAAAGGCAACTTTTTTAAACCAGCTATCTTCTCTACTAGTAAGTAGACTTAATTAGTCTTCTTGGAGAGACTCCTAATCGGCCTCCCTGCCTTTAGTTTTCTTCCCATTCAAGAGAATGTTGTCTACATAACCAGCAGTTAGGTGGTGTAGTAGGAAAGGGTTCTGGACCTGGAGTTAGAAAAAAAGGCCTGAATTCTAATCCATCCTCAGACATTTTTACTAATTGTATGACCCTGTGTAAATAATTTAGCCTTTGTTTGCCTCAGTTTTCTTAACTGTAAAATTGGGATTAATAGCCCCTAACTCCAAAAACTGTTGTGAGAATCAAATGAGATCTTGTAAAGGATTTAGCAGAGTGTTTGATACAAAGAAGATGCTGTATAAATATTAACTTCCTCCATGTCTTTCCCTTCCCATACCCATTCAATCTAACCTCAGATTACTCTTTCAAAAGCACTTCTCACTTCAAGTGATTTCCTTGGCCAGAAGCCTCTAAAGTCTCTTTGAAATCTAGTTCTTAGAGGAGAAAGTCCAAATTCTTTAGTGTTCAAGGCTATCTGTAATCTGTTCCCAGCCTAAAATGATGATGATAACAAAATGACTCATATTTATATAGCAAAAGGATTTACATAACTCATTTCCCTTGATTTTCATAATAACTAGTGAACTAGGTGCTGAGGAAACTGAGACTTGGAAACTAAAGTGACTTGCTCAGCATCGTAGAACTTTGGAGTATCTGAAGTCAGATTTAACTCTAGTTCTTCCTGACTCCAGTGACAATTAAAAAGGTTTGAGAGACATAGGATTATTTAATCATTTTATAAATAAGGCTAGGAGGTTATTAAAAAGATGGTAATTTGACTCTCTCTCAGATCATGTCAGCCAGATTTACAGTAGTTGTTCAGTGAGGGACTGAGAGTGACATCATGTCCAAAATCTTGGTTTTGGTTTTGGTTCTTGGTTCTTGTGCTTCGATACTGAAGAGACACTATAATTTGTCTCTTAACATAGTGATATCATTTTGGTGTTCTTTGATGTCTTTCTACTCAGACTGCCTGCAGCCTTGGGCTCTCTTGACAAAAGGATCTGTCTCTACCCAAACTTGAGGAGAACCCAGTGGGCTTCTACACCTTAGATTAAATGTGAATAGAGCACTGGCCCTGGAGTTAGGAGGACCTGAGTTCAAATCCAGCCTCAAAAATTTAATAATTGCCTAGCTGTGCTACCTTGGGCAAATTACTTAACCCCATTGAGTTATATAAATACAATTTGAAAAAAAAAGATTAAATTCCTTGGAAAGTTGGGTCATAAGATCTGACCAAAATCAATGGGAGTTGATTCAATCTCAATCTTTAAGAGAATGAGTTTTTTGAAATCAGGAATTTGAAAGTAGGAGAGAGCTCTGAATCCTCCCATAATATTGATTATTAGTAATCATTGCCTCTCAAATACCAAATAAACATGAAAATTTCCATATATAAAACAAAACGGCATTGCATATCAAACCATGAACCTTTCTTAAAACTTACTTTTCTTTTGAAGTATATGATAAAAGTATAACTTCTAAAGCTATCTTGCATGTTGATATTTTCTTCTGACCTTTTTTTCTATTGTCTTCAGTGCATTAAAAATATTTCAGTGACCATTTTCCCTTTTTTCTTGTGACATAGATATCACAAATACTGTTGTTCCCCTTTCATAGAGAAAGACACTGATTCAGAGAACATCTGACTAGGGATCACAGATTCCATCTGGAAGAGACTATAGAACTTATCTAGTCATAGACCTTCATCTTTATAGATGAGAATTCTGAGATCTAGAGTGGTTAAGAGACTGGTCCAAGGTCATACAGATGGTAGTGTCAAAGCAAGGTCTAGAACCTAGGTCTTCTGATTCCCAGATCATTGCTTATTTTACTATACCACCCTACCTCAAAGATAACATCTTTGAGATTTGACAATTTTCATGAAAAATATCTTTACAAAAATATATTTTTTACATAGAAAGTTAAAACATTTAATTCTTGATTTTTTATAAATAGACTTGCTAAACCCACCCTGATTCTCTGAATCATTGACACCCCTTAACAAAAGTTGGCTGTGTCATCCTTTTGGGTTTTCTGTATTCTTGAGAGAAAAACTGAACATATTTCTGTTTTAATATGTAAATCTTTTTTAGCAGTATTTGCAACACGATGATTTTTCTGTAAAATTTGGTGACCTAGAATAACAGAATTTTCCCACTTTGATAGCTGTTAAAAGGAGAATTCCTCACTATAACACAATTTTCAGGAAGTTCAAGACTAGAGAATTTAAAAGTTGATTAGTTTTGTATAGTGTCTACATGACCTAGAATTGCCTGATTCAATTCAGGAAGCATTGATGGAGTCCTTCATTAGGAATAAGGACTGCAGTTATGATTTCATTGGTTTGGGGAACTCCCAGGTGAAGAAGCATCCTCTATCAATGTACTTTCTTTTTTCCTTTCTTTCTTTCTTTCTTTCTTTCTTTCTTTCTTTCTTTCTTTCTTTCTTTCTTTCTTTCTTTCTCTCTCTCTCTCTCTCTCTCTCTCTCTCTCTCTCTCTCTCTCTTTCTTTCTTTCTTTCTTTCTTTCTTTCTTTCTTTCTTTCTTGTTTTTGAAAAGCATTGGGGTTAAGTGGCTTGCTCAAGGCCACATAGCTAGGTAATTATTAAGTGTCTGAGGCCAGAATTGAAGTCAGGTCCTCCTGACTCCAGGGCCGATGCTCTATCCACTGCACCACCTAGCCGCCTCTACCAATGTAGTTTCACTGCATTCATTTATAATCTTGAAGAGTTACCTAGAACACTGAGGAAGTTTAGTTATTCATCTAGCACCACATAACTAATGTATATATCATGGACAACAGGACTTGAACTTGAACTTGGACTCTGGTCTTCCTGGTCCTGAGATATTTCTATTCTTCCTCACTGCTGGGGATACAGAGATAAAATGAAAAACAGTTCCTGACTTCAGGGAGCTTACATTCTGTTGAAAAAAATGGCAACCTTTTGTACTCATAAGAGTATTAAGATAAAATGGTACTGTATTTCCCCATATATAAGGCACACCCTTTCTCAAAAAATTTGGGGTCTAAAAACTGGGAATGTCTTATACAGTGGTGAAGATTTTTTTTACTTACATTTCCCGCTTTTCTCACTTGTCTTTGCTTTCATTGTTTCATATTTGTTACTGGTATATTAGATTATGTTTTGCCACATTTTTTCCCAGAAATGGCTCAGAAAAGGTTTCATACAGTGATGAATTCAAGTGAAAAGTGATTCAGTTTGCAAAAGTGAATGGAAATCATGCTGCTGAACATCAGTTTGGTTCTGCTCCAACTGAGAAAACAATCTGAGACTGGCTATGGGAAGAAGAAACCCTACAGAAGAAGGCCATGAGAGGCAAGTCAGCAAAATGACCTGATTTAGAGAGGAAATTGAAGAGATGGATTGAAGAGCAAAGGGCCATTGGAATTCCTGTGTCCACAAAGATGGTTGAGCAGGAAGCCAGAAGAATTGCTGATGAAAAAGAAGTGGCTGATTTCAAAGGACACAATTTGGTGCTTCAGGTTCCTGAAATGGAATGAACTAAGCAGGCATCCACATATCAGACTTGCCCAAAAGATTCCTGAAAGCAATGAGCAGAAAGTCCTTGAATTTCATGATGAATAAAACTTGAGTTCAATAACTTTATGTAATAAATAATTTTTTAAATTTCAGGCCCCAAAATAAAGGTGTATCTTATACATGGGGAAATATGGTATCTTTGTCCAATACAGAAATTTTTTCCTACAACTTTCTGACATGGGGGCTTTCCACTTCTATTTTTATCATTCTAGTGTTGAAACTCACCACCTCCTAAGGCATAGCATTCCTTTTTTTTTCATATTTTTAGAATGCTCTTTGTTCTTTCCCCCTCTTCCTCCCCTCCTCTTCTTCCCTCCTCTTCCTCCCTCCTCTTCCTCCTCCTCTTCTTTTTCTTTCTCCTTCTTCCTCTTTCCTTTTGATATGGAACTAACTACATGGACACAAATATGTAATTAAACTCATAATAAATCTTAGGGGACAATGGCCAGTTCAATGACTTGCTTATGGTCATGCAGACCATACCTATCAGAAGCAGATATTAAAACTAAATTGTTCAGCCTCTAAACCTAGTTTCTTCTCCAGAAGAAACCTCAGAAGATTTTTTTTAATCAAGTAGAAATCTCCTTTCTTGTAACTTTGATCCTTTGGTTTTAACCCTGCTGCCTGGAGCTATATAATGTCTCTTCTCTTTTCTACACAACCATCTCAAGAATATCATGGTCCTATTAACCAGCTTCATGACTGAGCAGAACCATTAGGTCATTGAATGAGTCTATATCATCCTCATGAGGCCCAACTAACTTTCAGCATTTCTGTAGTATTTAGTGATGATTGGAGGTGTGTGTGGGGGGATATGGGGTGGGCCGACTGAGAGGACTTTTACTTCTGACCAAACAAGAAGTCCTCTTCTTCTGATCTTCCTGGAATCCTGGGAGTCTCAAGGCTGTGCTGAGGAATTTACTGAGAGAATATTTTTCTCCTACTCATGATGCATGGAAGGAAGAAATCCCAGCTCCCCAGTTGCCAACCTGTACAGTAGCCTCTTGTCCAGTTCCAGAGAGAACATGTGTTTGAAGAGGTGAAGAAGGAAAAGCAGGAGAGCAGCAGAAGGTACTGGTTTGGAGGGGAGTCATGTTCTACCCTCCACCCATGAGTCATCATGGAGGTCCCTAAACTGGAGTGGCAGAAAAGAATTTGATCTGCAGAAAAATACAATGGGTAATGAATCTCAAGGTGACAGTTATCCCCTATCCTTCACCTGACATCTTCCTGTTTGCCACCTTCACAGTCCACAGAGCAACCAAGAGACAAGACTTTCTCCTGTAACCAGTACTATCTTCTCATCTCCCAGGACGTTTAGGGCTCATTTTTCAAATGCAGAAAGTAATTATATCCCCACTCCCCAAAGACCCAAATTGCAAGTGAACTGACAAGGCTTTATAGGGCAGCATAGGAGAGTGGTTGGCTTGGTCAACATGATGGTGACGAAGGTGGCAAGAAATTTTCAGATTATCTTCATGTTTCTGCTCATGTCTCTTCTTCCTGAAGTAGGAGGACTGCCCAGGGGCCCCTGGGTACCAGTGCCTTCCACTCCCTGGGAATGACTTCCCATACCTTATTCTCGAGATAAGGTGTGCATCCTGGCCATTGTTTATAGCTTGTCTTCCAGTAGACTCTTCCATTTCCCCTTTAAATTAAAAGCATTCTGAGGGGAAGGTACCTTCTGTATCTACTTTTTGTGGATTCCCTTGTACCTCATACAGAGATTGGCCCATTATGGTCATCCAGAAAATGCTAGAGGGCTTAGTCCTATAGGATATGGCACTTCACAGGCAAGGATGCTAAGTTCCTGAGATTGCAACAACAGGAAAGGGAGGGGAGGACTTCTGAGCAAGGTATATTCAGGAATCCTTCATCATCATTGAATCCACCCCTCACCCCTCCTTGGCCATTTTTCTCCATTGACCCCACATGCATACCATCTGATTAACCCTTCATGTGACCACCCCTCCTCACCCCTGCAACATCTTCAGAAGGATCAGCTCCCTTAATACTTACTCCATCCCTCACCTTATCACTCCTATCCATGCCCTTTCATCTCTTCAAAGTCATTCCTGTGCATCTGCCTGCTAACTCCATGGTCTAGTCTACACATGATTATGGAAGGTTCAATAGGGCCCCCTCTTCCTACATTATCTGCTTCCCCCCCAGTACAAAAAAGCCTCCCTGGAATCCTGATGGAAAGAATTCATGAGGAGAAAAAAGTCAAGGAAATGTACCATTTCTGAAGATCTACACTCCCTTTAAAACCACTCCTTTAAAACTACTAGGCCTGCATATAACCCAGTGACTTTAGTGGGGAGAGAGGAAATCTTAGAAATGGGGAGGTAGAAGCTTAAGTTCTCACATGCTTAAGGAGTCTCTGTTTTGCTCCTAGCCACCATTCGATCTATAATTATCCTTATCCCAAGAATAGAAGACTGAGGTTAAGTACCCCCAACTTGCTTAAACTTCTTTTCTTCCCCCAACTCTCCTGTGATATTGTACAACAAAAGAAAGGGAAAATTAATTCATTGGACCTGACTGTCACAATTCCAAAGACAAGAACCAAAACTGACACCAACCTGCTGGGCAGGATGGATCAATAGGGTTGCTCATCACTCTCTCAGGGAAGGAAGCTTCCAGCCCAGCAGGGGATCTGCTAAGACCTAGACATGGTGAAGGATTGACACAGGCTCCCTATAGAGTGATGGCATTTTGCAGGGAGAGACTTTGGGGAGGGGAGTAACACTTGGACAGATGACCTCTCTGAGCTCCACATTGGCTTGCCACCCCTCAGAAAACCAAACACTTCTGGGAGAGGAGAAGAAACGTTTGGTTTGGTGAAAAGGGAAAGCCCTCTCTTCCCACCCCACCAAGAAGGCCTTAAAAGGTGCTTAGGGATGGCAATGATCTTGAGATCATGGTTTTCATAAGCAAAGGCAGTTAACATATATTCCAACTCCAATTGTTCTTTCTTCCTTTAGTCTGAGTCATTTCTCTGAAAATGTCTCCCCTTTTGATTGCATTTTTATAATAATATAAAATGCTTCAAAATGAAATTTCTTGGAGTATTACATTTAGGAAGGGAAAAAAACTTTCCTCTTCACAGTTGGACCTTTATTACAGATTCTTGCCACCAATGGGCATCCTTCCCTTGTAATGTCAGCACATTTAAGTGTGTTTTTCATTGAGGCGGGCAGGTCAAAATGACTGAAGAAGATGTCCAAGAGGAGACTGGAGCCCCTCTTGGACAGACACAAATCCAGAAGTCAGGGCTACAGCAAGCACCCCAGGACCCTGTGGCCTGTAGACACCTGATGAGTATAGTTTTTATACTCTTTACTATGCATCAGGTATACTCCTAAAAATTTTCTCCTTTGATCCTCATGCCAAGACTGGGAGTCCCATATTACAGTTGAGGAAACAAATTGAAGTTAAATGTCTTGTCCAGAATCATATGACTATTAAGTTTGAGACTCGATTGAAATTCAGGTGATCTGGACTCAAGACTCAATGATCTAACCACTGCACGACCAAACTGTCACAGACTAGAGGCAACTGCCATTTTGACACACCAGAGATGCTCCTGATCAGCATGCTTCATTCCAGGGACCATCATTCTAGGGACACTTGCTGAACCACGTCAAAAGTGGACCTCTATTGCTTGTTATCCTACAGTTACCTAATAATGAAGCCTTCATATCATCAACTAAATGGATAGAAAGGGTTCAAAGATTTGTATCTTTATTGTTGGTGAAAATAAATATGACTCTCAGTGTTATTATTAATGCTAAAAAAAAAAAAAAAGAATATCATGGTCCTGCCCCTCTTCCCAAGACTTTGCTTTTCTAGAAGCAATGTCTCCAGGTCCTCCAATAATTTACACAGATGGCATAGATATAATCCATTCTTTCTTTAGAGTGCTTTTCTATGACTGGTGTTCCATTCTATCAATAATTATTCCTTATAAAATTTCATGTCTGGAACTGACCAGCTATGATCTGAATGATTGAACAACAACCTCTTTAATGGTCTTAATCACCATTCTGTTCCTAAGAGAGCTGTTTCTTTAAGTCTTAGTAATTATGTTTTCCTTCTCTCTCTGGACATATACTATTTCTTCAGTGTATTAATGATTGTTAAAATTATTCTTTCTTCACTTTAAAATTATACACTGTATCAATTATAAAATTATGCATCATTGCTACAAAACAGGGTCCTGCAAAGGTGTAGGTGGTGTGGCCACGCCCTAGGCCAAGACAAGTCTACCTAAAAGCTAGATGTTTATAAAATTGCTGGTAACAAGTATTTTTAGGATTTACAAGAGATAACTAAAATATTTTCAGTGCTTGGAATCAGGAGGTTAAGCATCAAGACTGAGGTATAGTACAGAAGTGGGGAAAGTGGGAATGGTCTAAATATCAAAATGGAAGTAATTTTTGGAGGAGACTATGAAAGGTTTAGAAATTGTGCCAATGTCATCTTTACCAAGTAAATTCATTCTATATATAAAATTTTCCTGTAGCTGTAGAGAATAATAATAACAACAATATGTAAATAATATTATATATTCATATATATTATTTTAGGATTTTCTTATACTTATTTGCACATTTGTTCTTCATAGCAACCATATCAGGTAGGTAACATTATTATGCCCACTTTACAGATGAGGAAACTGAGCCTGAGAGAGGTCGAACATTTTCCCCAGGGTCTCACATAGCTAGTAAGTGTCTGAGAAAAGGTTTAGATTCAGGAAGATGACTCTTCCTTACTCTGGATCCAACATTTTATCACTGTGCCATCTAACTGCCCGTAGCAGGCACTTAATAAATTGATAGATTAGATTGGATTAGATGTATTCTGAAAAAGCTTGTGAGGCATGCAGTCTCACTTGCCTTGACAAGGAATGAGGATGTGCACAAAAAAATGATGTGCATGAGACCCGGTACTTATGGTTCATTCTGTATGGAATGGTGAGATTCCAGGCTTATGGAGAAAGGGAGATTACAATTAGTTAGTTTGCCAAGATAGCAAAAAAGCAGATGCAAGACCTGTATTTTGTGGGGTAGCATCATACAGCCCAGCTTGATTAGAAGGCTGACCCTAGTTGAGATCCTTGATGGTTCTTCAGATGGATGATGCATGGCAGATGCTGAGGCATCACAAAGCCAAATTCTTTAATCCTTTGCAGGTAAACCATATGTTTGTCAGACTTTCCTCTTTGGATTTCTGCTTATTCTCATTTTACAGCATTTGCAACAGCCCCAGTCTGGCAACTAGTGTCAGCTAACTATAGGATTATCTTATCTTTGTGATTGACATCACTGATAAGCACAAAAATGGTCTTTTTTGTTAAAAAACTTGAAGAGACAAATGTTGTCAGTTATGCAAGGGTTCCATCAGGGCTCTGGGGCAGAAGTATTTCATGTAGACTGGCTTGTAGCTTTTCTATTTCTGAAGGACCATTGTGCTATTGTTGTTATGTTCAGTCAGGTCTGACTCTTTGTGACCTTATTTGGGATATTCTTAGCAAAGATATTCAAGTGACTTGCCATTTCCTTCTCCACATCTCACCAATGAGGAAATGAAGACAAACAGGTTTAAGTGATTAGCCCAGGATCACAGATTTGAACTCAGGAAGATCCAGTCTTCAGGTCCAGCACTCTATCCAATATACCACCTAAGCAATAATGTGCTGAATTGTAGTTGTATACGTATACATATACATATACATATACATATACATATACATATACATATACATATACATATACATATACATATACATATACATATACATATACATATACATGCACATACACATACACATACATATACACATACACATACATATACATATACATATACATATGCATAAGCATATGCATATGTATATGCATATATATGTTGTTTTCACCTTTCAAATGCATTCTCCTTGAGGAAGGGATTTTTTTTATTTTAATCTTTGTATTTCTAGTATCTAATGTGTCTGGTAAATATATATAGCTTTACCAAAGGCTTAGAAATTGTATGTTTTTAAAAAAATTGTACCAATGTCCTCTTCACCAAGTAAACTTTTACCATATATAATTTTGTTGCAGTTGAGTATAATAATGGTAATTTTACATGTATATTATGTTATATATAATACACAAATACATAATATGTTATACTTTATACAACCTATATTATAATGTAATATACATTATACATAATATAATATAGATAATGTATAAAACATTATAATTTATATATATGATTTTAGGGTTTGCCAAGTATTCCTGGTATTCAGCACTTAAATGCTGATTGACTGAACATTCACTTATTTCTTGCTAAGTTATACTGGTATTATAGGTCAGAACATTTTCCTTTCTTCTTCCTGATCAGTTTTTCATGAGTGTCATAAATGTTTCAGGATTTTCTCTGATAGTTTGGTCCTGACATTGTTCTAAGCTTTTTCATTCTTCTCTCATTAATTAATTAATGGCAGCAAAATTCAGTTTGACCTATCTATTCTTTAGTGGGCATGGGGGTCAGGGCCCAATAACCCTTCTAATGACACTGATGAGTTTCTCAGTGACAAGGGATTGGGGGTGGGAAGGATGGTAAGGGGATGACACAATGCTGTCATTAATAATACTTGTGGTTATTGGTGCTTTAAAAAAATTAATGTTCACCAAACAAGTGATATAGTCATGAAGATTATTTCAAGGGTGTTGTTTAAAACAAGCAATATTTTATGTATTGCCTCTCTTGGGACTTGTGATAAAATGTATGTAGGAAAAAAAGAATTTCTTAGACACACAAAATAGAGAATAGAGAAGGCGGCTGTGAGGTGTGAATTTTTCTGTTAATTTTCCTTCCTTAGTGAGGTATTTCTTAAGGATCTCCTTTCACTTCTAAATAGATGTTTGTGCTTCTAAAAATCTATCAGCTTTTCTTTCAAAGATGAAGATAATCTTTCCACTTCATGAATTTTTATTACTGGTTGTGAGGGGTAAGAGGAAGAATTTACCCAGCTTTATTAACAGATTTGGAGGGAGGTTACATGCCTGGGGAAGGGAGAGAGAAGGTATGGTTAGTATTATTAAAATGTGTGGGGATGAGGAGGAGGGTGTTTCAAGACCCTGGAGTCAAATAAATCCAAGAAATTGTGAGATGGAAGCCTAAATTAGCAGAAGAGACTCCCTGCCTCACAAGCTTCCTTCAGATCACATCTAATCCAATTTAGTCCAACAAGCAATCAAAAAGCATGTTAAGTACCTACTATGTGGATACAAAGACAGAAACAGAATAGTTCCTGCCTTCAAGGTCCCGACAATGTTCTAAACTTTTTCCTTCTATTTTCATTAATTAATCATTGGCATCTCAGGGAATTCAGGAAGACCTGAGTTCAACTTTCTCCTCAGATGCTTACTAGCTATGTGACCCTGTGAAAGTCATTCTACCTCTCCATCTCAGTTTATTTATCTGTAAAACGGAAGTGATAATGGCACCTACTGTCTTGCCTGAGATCCCTCAGCAGTGGAATATGCAAGGCTCCCTCCAAACAAGCTGTCTAACATGATACTAAAGAAAAAGGCCAGGGAGATACAGATTGATTATATAGGTAGTTTAATAATAAAATGCAATATTCATGTTGAGGCAGTTTGGGGGATGAAACCAGACATTGTATTTGAATCCCCACAAAACTCCACCAAACCCCATGATAATTAGAGAAATCAGACAAAGGAGGAGCAGTAGAGTTTGTTAGTGCAGCTTGGTTGATATTTTGGGGTTTGTCCTATTCAGCATTGGTCTTGGGTCTCAGACTGTACTGTTTGGTCTAGAGTCCTGGACTTGCAAGGTTATGGACTGGATTTATACAGTCATGTCCTTGTCCTGCTCTGGTCAGTATGATTCCTTTTGACTTGCTTTAATCTTAATTTACATTATTCATCAGTTTTGTAGATAGAGAGATTTTTGCTAGGACTTTTATTTTTTCTTGATTTTTATTGTTTAAGGAATCCACATTTCATTGACAGGGATCCCAAAACCTACCCACTACATTGTGTGATTGTGGAGCAGCTGGGTGGCATAGACCAGTGGATAGAGCACTATCTTGGAGTCTTGGACTCAGGAGGATGGGAGTTCGAATCCAACCTCCAACACTTGATGCTCACTAGCTGTGTGACCTTGGTCACTTAACCCTGATTGCCTCATATCCAGGGCTAACTCCAGTCCTACTGATTCATATCTGGCCACTGGATCCAGACAACTCTGGAGGAGAAAATGAAACTGGGAGACTTAGCACAGCATCGCCTCACTCAAATCCAATTCATGTGCTGCTCATGGCATCTCCCTGATGTAATGGTCTTTTACAAGAATGAAGGACAAACATCATCACTATGTATTTTTTAATGAACTCAAATAAGTTAATATATGTAAACCAGTCTTCAATACCTAAAATGATATAGATGTTATTATTATTGTTATTTGATGATGGTGATGATGATGGTGGTGGTGGTGGTGGTGATGATGATGATGATGATGATGATGCAAATTGAGGAAGAGAGCAAGGGACTAAAAGGAGACTGGTAACACTAGAGAAATGCCAAAAGGAATGATTGGTCAAATTGTCAATTTAATATCTCCATGAGGATCTTCCATAGGCATCTTAAACTTGACATGTCCCAAACTGAATTCTTTATTTGCTCCTTCTTAAGTTCCCTATTTCTGTTGAGGGCACCCCAATTTTTGAAATCTTCCCTCCAGTCTTAATGTCATCCTCAACTCTTTGTTCTTTTTAATCTTCATATGCAGTGGATTGAGCATTGGACTTGGATTCAGGAGGGTGGGAGTTCAAATCCAGCCTCAGACACTTGCCACTTACTAGCTGTGTGACCTTGGGCAAGTCACTTAACCCTGATTGCCCCCCATATCCAGGGCCATCTCCAGTCATCTGATTCTTATCTAGTCACTGGATCCAGATGACTATGGAGGAGAAAATGAGGCTGGTGACTTAGTACAGCATCCTCCTCACTCAAATATAATTCATGTGCTTGTCATGGCATCACCTCCCTGTTGTCATAGTCTTCTTCAAAAATGAAGGACAAACATTATTATTATTATTGTTACTATCATTTAATGAATTCATTGAATGATTCAACTTCCACAAAATTTCTCTCATCTACAAAATCTATTTAGTGTTCATGATTTCTATATCTTCTCTCTTTAATCATACAAACCAGACCATAGCAAGTTGTCTTGACTATTATCTTGCCATGAACTCAAGTTCTCTGGAGGAATAGAATGAGGCTGACAAGTTTGAACAGTTCTGCCTCACTTAAATCCCATTCACTAATGGATCAAAACATCAATCTGTAATGTCATTGGTCCTCTTTGTGATATTGTTGGTCCTCTTCAAGAATGAAGGCAGAAGCTCTTTTTGTAGTGGCAAAGAACTGAAAATTGAGGGAATGCCCATCAACTGGGGAATAGTTAAACAAGTTATGGTATATGAATATCATGGAATACTATTGTTCTATGAGAAACCTTAAATGGTCGGACTCTAGAGAAGCATGGAATGAATTAAAGGATCTGATTATGAGCTAAGGGATTGGAACAAGAGAACAATGTGCACATCACAACATTGTGAGATGATCAACCCTGATGGATGCTGCTGCTCTCAGCACTTCAGGGAGCTAGACAGGCTATAGACAATGCCATCCCATCCATAGGAAGGAAAAAAACAAAACAAACAAAAAATCCTTCAGAATCTCATGAACTCTATATTCACTTTAAAAAAAATCTATAAATTTCTTTCCCTTAATCCTAATTCCTCATACTGAAAATGACTAATCAATAAACATGTTTAACACAAATGTGGGTGTACAATATTAACTTGACTGTTCACTGTTAGGGGGGTAGGAAGGGAGGCTGGAAGAAAATTTTGTATCTTAAAAATATACATATGCATATGGAAAAAATAAAATGTCAATTTAAAAAATGTAGGCAGAAAGGGGCAGCTAAGTGATGCAGTGTATAGAGGACCAGCCCTGGAATCAGGAGGACCTGAATTCAAATGCGGCCTCAGACACTTAATACTTATCTAGTTATGTGACCTTGGGCAATCCATTCAACTCCATTGCCTTGCAAATACAAAAGCAAAGAAAAAAATAGAATGAAGGCAGAACAACCACAATCATCTTCCACACAGTTGCCAAATTGTCATTCCTAAAGCCCATGTCTCTTTCCTACCCAAGAAACTGCAGGGACTCCCTAGTGCCTTTTGGATAGTATAAATATCTTCCTGTTTGACATTTACCATCTAATTTCCAGCCAATCTTTCTAGGACAATTTCATTTACTTCCCTTCACACTTTCTATATTCTAACTGAATTGGACTACTTGATGTTCCATATACAGGACACTTCATTTCCTTTTTGTGTCTTTGTATGGGCTGTCTGCCAGTCCTGGAATGTTCTCCCTTTTCTCCATCACTTGAATGGTGGCTATTCTCAAGTACCACCTTCTACAAGAGCCTTTTTCCTGATACTGTTTTCAGTTGTTAGTGTTCATCCCTTTCTAAATATATTCTATCTGTTGTTGTTCATCCTTCCTTCTTGAAAAGGGCCAGTGATATCACAGGGTGATATCTTGACTCATTTGTGAATTGGATTTAAGTATGATAAGTTGTACAAAGTCATCAGTCATACTCTCCCCTCCAGAGTCATTGAGGTTTAGTGGCAAGAAGAGTCAATATGATCCAGGATTTCTTTGTGTGTATGAGCATGTACACACACACACACACACACACACACACACACATATATATATATCTATATATATATATACATATATCTATATCTATATCTATATCTACATATATATACATATACATATTATATAGATATGTGCACACATTATCTATCTTTCTATCTCTATCTCTCCATGTGTATAATTTCCAATTTCTTACCTATGCTACTATTGTTTACACTTAGAAGAATGTAAGCTTATTGTGAAGGATTTTTTATCTTTGTTTTTTGTAACCTAGAACAGTGCCTAATGGATTCTCAAAAAAGTCTTCCCCTGAGAAAAGTATTCTTTTGTGACCTATATTTCTACCTACTCATTTGCATCACACTACTCAGGGCCCTGGATTCAAATGGCTTCCTCTTCTTGCTAAATTTTGCCTGGAATCTAACTGTGGTCATCTAACTTGTGTTGTCAAATGAAAAGTCCTACTTTCCAATCCCCTGCCTTTTTTTCTACTTAAAAAAATTATTTATGCTTTTTAAATGAAACAAATGATGTAATGCATTTTTATATACCTAAAACAAACCATGGGCAGTTAGGTGATACCATGCTTAGAGTGCCAGGTCTGGAGTTAGGAAGATTCATCTTGGTGAGTTCAAATCTGGTCTCAGATGCTTGCTAGCTGCATGACTCTGGGTAAGTCACTGAATTTTGTTTACCTCAATTTCCTCATCTGTAAAATGACCTGGAGAAGGAAATGGCAAACTCCTCCAGTATCTTTGCCAAGAAAATCCCAAATAGAGTGAAGAAGAGCTATTCATAACTGATACAACTGAACACAGCAACAAAATCACAATGAAGTTAAATGCTTAGGGAGTAAAATTAATAGAAGCAAAGAATTTTGATGCTAGAAAAAGAGACCATCTACTTTTGTTTTAGTCATATTTTCATTGGCATATGGAGCTTCCAATGAGAATATTACCCTTTCCAATTTAGAGTGGCACCTGTTCTGCAACAGCAATTTGAGAAAGTTGTCTAGAACACTGACAGGTGAAGTCATTGCCACAAGTGGCCCAAAGCAAGCATCGTTAATTCTGTCAGGTGTGTTCAAGGAAGGCTAGTACCCTGGATGAGGGCTGTCAAGCCTTCTTCAGGGCTGCTTTCCATCTTTGATATCCATCTGAATCATCTAACTCTCACCTGTGACTCTAAGAAGCTGTAACACTCTGGTAAACCATTTGGACAGGCAGGCTAAACCAGGTTGAGTGACTGAGGGAATCTCAAACTCATTGATGAGTAGTGGGGTGACTAACACAAACATGAGAAATTTTCCACTGGCAGAATGGGTGGAGGAGAACAATTTGTTCCAATGGCCTTGAAGCCAGCTGAAGCAGGTACTAGGGAGCACTTAGAACTTGGTTAGATATCGAAGATGCCAAGGTCATTCACTGAATCTAAAGCCATCACCAACTGTCTTGATTCTATCTTACTATGCTGGATCATGATGACTTTGGCAAAGGGAGTGAGTCAGTTGATTTCATGCAGTTCTACCTCACTTAAATCCAATTTACTCATGCAACAAAAGACATCACTCATAACTATTCCTCAAAGTCCTGTGGTGACAGGCAAGTGATGAAGCAGCTGGTGCAGATATAATGGGAGCTGTAGGTACAACCTTGCACATGGGCAGCCCAGAGTCATAGGGTCATTTCTCCACTGAAAACAGCAGTGGGATTTTGCAGCCCTCTGGGTTACTGAGCAGCCCCTTTAAGGATTGCACTGCTTACCTCCTGATGCAAGGAAGGGACTAGAAAAGGTGCCCTAAAAACTGTCTGCTGACCCAACCCTGGCAGGCAGGGAATCCCACAGTGTGATCGAAGCACACAAAAAAAAATCTACAAAAACTTCTTCAAAGAAGATTCCACTCACCATCAATGAATGGAACAAGCACACATTCACAAACAACACGAGGTCCAATAGACCTGAAAGACAAACAGCTCTTGTGAGAAAATTCAGCAGATATGGGATCCAAGCAGCAGCTCTGAGTAAAACAAGGATGGCAAATTAAGGTCAGTTTACTGAAGTTGGAGCCAGCTACACGTTTTTCTGGAGTGGCTGCAGTGAAAGGGAATGCTGTGAAGCTGGGGTAGGTTTCTTGAATTGGTAGGCATTCTTGAATGAATGATAGGCTCATGATAATTAGATTTCCACTTCCATGAAAATGCCATGCCAATGTCATCAATGCCTATGCTCCCACCAAGAAGAGCACAGATGAAGTTAAAGAAAAAAATTATGAGGACCCGGATACCCTAATCATCAATGTACCAAAAGAGGACAAGTTTATAATTCTGGGTGACTTTAATGCTAAAGTTGGCTCAGATTATCAGACATAGCTGGGAATCCTTGAGAGGAATGGAGTTGGAAACAGCAACAGCAATGGTCACCTTCTACTGAAGACTTGTACATCTCATGACCTTCTTGTCACAGAGATTGTCTTCCATTTACCTAAATATAATAAAACTTTTTGGATGCACTCTTGTAACAAACACTGGCATCTATTAGACTATGTGATTGCAAGAAGAGATGGACAGGATGGATAAAAGCAATATGCAGTACGGAGTACTGAACTGATCATAGACTGATCTTCTCTAAGCTAAATATTCATATTCAACCTAAGTGATGCCTCTAAGGCAAAATGAATACTAGAAGAATTAATATCAAGAGATTAGAGTATCTCTCTGAGAAGGAATAGTTTGTTGCTAACTTGGAGGGAAAACTGAGCCAATACACAGTTGACAATAGTGGAGCAGAAAAGGAGTGGATAGTTTACAGAGATTTGTTGTACATCACTGCATTTGCTCATCTGGGTGAGAACACTTGCAAACACCAAGACTGGTTTGTTGAAAATGATAGGGAAATACAGAAACTGCTGATTGAAAAATGAGAAATCCACAGGTTTAACAGCAGGATAGTTCATTCATTTCTATGGAGGTAGCATTTAATTCCATCAAAAGTAAAGTCCAAACAAAGCTCAGAGAAATGTAGGACTCTTGGCTCAGTAAGAAGGCAGATGAAATCCAATTTTATGCAGACAATAGCAAACCAAAATGCTTTTATGATGTCCTGAAGACTGTTTATGGGCCAAAGACATATGGTGCATCTCAACTACTAAGTGCTGATGGATAGACATTGATTAACAATAGGCATTTGATCCTAGATGGGCTGAACACTTCCCTAGTGTTCTTAACAGATCATCATCCTCTTTCTTTTAATTTTAATCAAATTAACCAAAGGTTTATCTATTTTATTGTTTTTTTTCAGAAAACCAACTCTTGGTTTTATTTATTAGTTCATTAGTTTTCTTACTTTTGATTTTATTAATTTTTACTTTAATTTTTTTAGAATTTCTAATTTGTTATTTAATTGGGAGTTTTTAATTTATTCTTTCTCTAATTTTTTAAGTTGCATGCTTAGTTCACTGATTTCCTCTTTCTCTAGTTTATTCATGTAAGCATTTAAAGATGTATCTCCTAACAACTGCCTTGGCTGTATCCTATATGTTTTGGTATGTTCTCTCGTTATTGTCATTTCCAGGATGAAATCATTAATTCTTTCAATAATTTGTTGTTTGATCCACTCATTCTTTAAAAAGAGGTTATTTAGTTTCCCATTAGTTTTAGGTCTATTTCTCCATGGCCCATTATTGCACGTGATTTTTATTGCATTATGATCTGAGAAGGAAGTATTTACTATTTCTGCCTTTCTGCTTTTGATTACAAGGTATTTATGCCCTAGAACATGATCAGTCTTTGTGTAAAAAAAGTATATTCCTTTCTATCCCCATTCAATTTTCTCCAAAGGTCTATAATGTTTAGGTTTTCTAACATTTTATTTAGCTCCTTAACTTCCTTCTTGTTTATTTTATGATTAGATTTATCTAAATTTGAGAGAGGGTTATTAAAGTCTCCCACCAGTAGATTTTTGCTATCTATTTCTTTCTTAATTCATTCAGCTTCTCCTCTAAAAATCTGGATGCTATGCCACTTAGTGCATACATATTAATATTGAAATTATTTCATTGTCTATGGTACCTTTTAGGAGGATATTCCTTCCTTATCTTTTTTTTTTTGGCAAGGAAATGGGGTTAAATGGCTTGACCAAGGCCACATAGCTAGGTAATTATTAAGTGTCTGAGGCTGGATTTGAACTTAGGTATTCCTGACTCTAGGACCAGAGCTCTATACACTGTGCCACCTAGCTGACCCCTTCCTTATCTCTTAATGAGATCTATTTTTGCAGTTTCTTTGTCTGAGATAAGAACTGCTACCTACCCCTGCCTTTTTCACTTTAACTGAAGCAAAACATATTGCTCCAGTGTTTTACCTTTATTCTCTATATGTATCTCTCTGCTTCAAATGAGTTTCTTTCAAGCAGCATATTGTAGGATTCTGATTTTTAATCCACTCTGCTATTTGCTTATGTTTTATGGGAGAATTTATCCCATTCATATTAAAAGTTATAATTGCTCTTTATTCCTTCCATGCTGTCTTTCCTCTATTTGTATTTCCCCCCTTTTTTCACTTTTTCATATTCCCCAGTAATTTTCTTCAGAATACTACCTCCTTCAGTGTGTTTGACCCCTTATATCCAATCCCCTCCCCTTTCCTTTCCCCTTTCCCTTTGCCCTTTCTTCCTTCCCTTCCTTCTCTTAGTTCCTCCTTTCCTCTCCCCTCCCCCTTTCCCTGTTTAATACTTGGAAGGTGAGATAAGTTTCTTAATTTAAATGACTGTGTGTATGCTAATCTTTCTTTGAGCCAATCTGATGAGAGTAAAATTCAGGCAGTTCTCACCTCCTCCCTTCTTCCTGCTATTGCAATAGGTCCTTTGTACCTCTTAATGTAATGAGATTTACCCCATTCAATCTCCTCCATCCTTCCAAGTCTTTAATGTCCCCCTCCCCTTTTTTTAGGTTTTTTGCAAGACAAATGGGGTTAAGTGGCTTGCCCAAGGCCACACAGCTAGATAGTTATTAAGTGTCTGAGACCGGATTTGAACCCAGATACTCCTGACTCTAGGGCCGGTACTTTATCCACTGTGCCACCTAGATACCCCTCTGTTCCCCTTTTTAAAGAAATATTGTTTTTAAATCATTCTGAGTCACAGAAAAGTCATGAGTGTCCATCACTTCTGGCTAAGTTTATTTTCTCTAATAGAATTACAATAATCAAGAATTATTAGAGTCTTTCTCCCATGTAGGGATATAGCCAGTTTCATCCTTTCTAAAACTTTTTCATGTGTCTCTTGAGTCTCCTGTTTGAAGTCCAAATTTTCTATTAAGCTCTGATCTTTTCATCAGGAAAAGTTAGAAGTCTTCTATTTCCTTAAATGTCCATCTTTACCATTGGAAGAGAAGGCTCAGTTTTGTTGGATAATGAATTTTTGACAGCATTCCAAGCTCCCTTGTTTTTTGGGATATCACATTCCAGGCCCTTCAATCCCTTAATGTTGATGCAACCAGGTTCTGTGTAATCCTTACTGTGGCTCCTTGGTATTTAAATTGTTTCTTTCTGACTGCTGTCAAGATTTTCTCTTTTATCTGATAGTTCTGGAATTTGGCCACAATATTCCTTGGTGTTTTCATTTTGGGATCCCTTTCAGGAGGGGAATAGATGTATTGTTTCAATAACTATTTTGCTCTCTGGTTCCATGAGAGCAGGGCAGTTTTCCATCACTAAATTCTGTAATATTAAGTCCAGGCTTTTTTTTCTCTTCAGTGTTTTCAGGAAGACCAATAATTCTTAGGTTGTCTCTTCTTGATCTATTCTCAAGGTCAGTGGTTTTACTGATGAGGTATTTTACATTTTCTTCTATTTTTTTCTATGTTTTGGTTTTGTTTAACAGATTCTTCTTGTCTCATGAAATCATTAGTTTCCACAGACACCATTCTTTTTTTTTAGTAAAGAATTTTCTTCATTTATCTTTTGCAACTCCTTTTCCAATTGGTCAATTCTATTTTTGAAAGAGTTTTCCATTTGACCAACTGAGATTTTGAGAGAATTATTTTCTTTTCTCATTTGTCCAATTGTATTTTCCAAGAATTTGTTTTCTTGTTATAAGGTGTCACTCTTCTCTTGGGTTTCTTTTCCCAATTTTCCAATTGATTTTTAAATTCCTTCAAGGAAGTCTTTCTGTGCTGTAGATCAAATAATATTCTCCTCAGAGGTTCTAGATCTCTTTGAGTTAGGGTCTTTACCTTCTAGGAATTTTTCTATGGACCCCACATTTCTGCTGGCCTTTCTTCATTTTCCTAAGATCTTGTGTTGGGGGAGGAGCTGGTTCACAGAGGTTTGGTGTTAGGATGTCTAGAGGCTTTACTCACTGGATTTAGTAATTCCAAGTGGGCCAGCCAGTAGGGGGTGCTGATTACTTTCTCTGGAGTATCTGTGACCTTGATTTGAGGCTCTCTCCCTTGGCCTGGTGGGGGTGTGCAGAGCTGAGCTGCTGGATTCTTGAACAATGTGGGCTATGCCCTGAGGTGAGGTAATTACTCTCCCTATTCACAACTGAGGGAGCTCTGCTGCCCATGCCTTGGGGTGGGGTGTGTTGTAATTGTGTTTGTTCTGGGAAGGGGATTCAAGTGAATTGAACATACATAGTCTAAGGTCCTCCAGACCAGAGGAGCCATCAGATTGCTGTTCTTCCACACTCTGTGCTGGAACTTGCCCTCCAGCCCTGCAGATAAACCTCAGACTGTCAGTTTCACAGCCTCTGCTGCTCAGTTGGCTCTCAGACCATGGTCCCTACACACAAAGCCTCCATGACTGATCCCAGATTAGTCTGGCTCTCACCTCTCCTGGCAGGGTTTCTGCTCTCTGCGCGGAAAACAAACCTTGAGGTAGATCTTCTTCTCCTAGCTTCTTTTTCTGGGTTTTGTCGATTAGATTTCTGTTAAGAGGTTTGTTTCATATTATATATTATATGTATCATATATAATATATATTAAGATTAGGAGACCTTAGCACAGTGCCCATCTCCTCTCCACCATCTTGGCTGGAAGTCAGTTCCTCTATATTTTTAACAAACTTTTGTTCAGTATGGACTTTGTACCAGATATTGTAATAAACATTTACCAAGTATCATCTCCTCACAACAACCTTGGGAAGTGGGTGCTTTTATCAAGCCCATTTTATAGATAAGGAAACAAGAGGTAAACAGTTTAAGTGATTTGCCCTGGATCACACAGTTAGTAAGTGTCTAAGACCAGATCCTGACTCCAAGTTCTCTTCATTGTACCTACAATAATATGGGGATTCAAAGAGATTTTAAAGATCATCCAGTCTGACTCCTGTCTCATCAGGTACAACTTCCTCAGTTGATTCCAACCTTTAATTTATAGAAGTCTAAAGAGTTTAAATGACTTGGCTACAGTCACACTGAAGGAGCTATGCCTTTTGTCTCCCATTCAAATCTACTTTTCCTTAAATTCTGTTGTCTCTACTTCAGAGTAGGTTATATCATAGCATATGTCTAATGGAACAGCAGGAAGGATTTATGGTCCAATTATTAATATGTTATTACAAATACATTTCACAAAACTCATTTCCTTCCAGTGAAATACAACTATTATTCCTCTTTTCCTAAGTGTATAAACTCTTACACTTCAAGCATAAAAATGCCATTGTTGTAGAATTCATTTATATACTTGAAATTTCTATTTTCTACCCTTTCTCCCACATTTGATGGGCTTTTTTGTACCTGTGTTATAATGAATTTAATTCAATTTGACTCAACAAATATTTATGAAGTGCCTACTATGTATAGAATATGATACTGGACATTGGAAAATTCATAGTCCCTGTTGTGATAGTAATAAAGAGCTCACATTTATATAGTTTGAAGTTTACTAATCTCTATCACTACAATAATTCTGATTGATGCCTAGAATCTGCCTCTTAGAATCCTTCATTTCCTTCAAAGTTCACCTCAAGCATCACTTTCTATATGAAGCCTTTCTTATTGCTCTCCCAATTGCACCTCCCACATTCTATTGCTATTTCCTTTTCCTCAAAAAGATTTTGTTTTTATTAATTCATTTATACATTGATTGACTTAATTTATACAGGCTTGTTCAATGCCTTAGTACAGTTTTAAGTTATTAAAGTTTGGTAAATCCTGTATGGTATACATAGACTATCTATGCATACATACACACACACACACACACACACACACACACACACACACACACACACACACACATACTCAATAGCATATGTGTGTGTATCTGTGAGTGTATTATGTTATGTTCCTTGATAGAATGCAAGTAGTCCTTGAAGGGACTCCATTCCTTCCTTCCTTCCTCCTTTCCTTCTTCCTTCCTTCCTTTCTTTCTCCTTCCCTCCTGTCCTCAGAATCAAATATAATGCCTAACATATAATAGAGTTTCAATAAATTATTTATTGCTTAATGAATATGGATAATACAGGAATTATTCCCATTTTGATAGTAATAACAACTAGTATTTATATGGTGCTTTAAGATTTGCAAAATGCTTTCTACATATTATGTCATTTCATAATAAGAAAACTTTGGGTCAGAAAATGTAAGTGATCTCATCTATAAAATGAGAGAACTGGACCCAGTGACTTTCAAGATCTCTTCCAATTCTAAATCTCTGATCTTATTATCCTATTATTTACCAATAATCATTCACTTAGTTTAATAACAAATCCAGAACTCAAAACTCAACTTCATGGAACTTATAGTCTTGAAGAATTTATGGAACATAAAGAGATAGCCATAATCTAAAGAGCTACACATGAAGTGCAAGGAAATAAATGGGTTTCCCACTTCCTCTCTGGTGCAAACCACATCTTCTGAAAATAGCCCTTTGCAGAAGCAGAAAAATCCAAAAAGATCCTCTAATTGACTGCAGACAGTCACTAAGAATGTAGCTTTGAGAGCCATTATAGCAATAATCAAAAACATCTGTGACTCAAGACAAAATGTGACCAGTTTGTAGAACAGTTTCTGTTTCTATTTTGACACATGGCCTGGCTGGTTGGGAAAAATGTATGTGATTGGTAAATTTCTATTCTTGTTAAAAAAAAATTTAAAAGGGAGCTGCTTGCAATGTCTTCAGCTTTAACTTAAGTTATGGTAGGTTCTGTGAAACAATCATGAAGATGCTATTAAAAATATATGAATATTAAATAGCTGCTCTAAGAAAATTTTTAAAAGAGCAGTGTGGCCTTGCTTGACTACCTCTTTGCCCTAATGGGTCCTGCTGGGGGTAGTGGGTTGATTGGATTCTGCTGGTATTGGGTATTCATGAAACAGAGGTATTATTTGGGGATTAAGAAACTGTTTTCTTTCTCCACCCGCACCCCTTTATTATTTTATTAGTCATAGAGAAGCCAGGGGATTCGTTTTTATGTGGTGAATTGTGGCAGACACTTTTTTGTGGCAGTAATTTTCTTTGGAAATCCCCAAGGTCTATTTTGATTTTATGGAATGTTTAAGACAGCCTCCAATTTCATAAGGCTGTTATTGATAAGTGTTAGAGACCAGGAAAACCTAAAGCAATAAGAGAGTAAGAGATCCCTTTGTCATTCCATTTCTCTTTTACAGGACTCCAAACATTGAGGAAACAAATGAATTAAAGATGAAAGAAGGACTGGGGGAGAGGAGGGAAGGGAGACAGTAGGTGGCAAGATAGTGTCTAGACTATTGTACTTAGAAGCAGGAAGTCCTGGGTTTGAATCCTTCCTTAGACATTTACCATCTATGGGATCATTGAATCTTAGCTTTCTGGTATCTAAAATGGGAATAACAATACTTCCTTCACATTGTTGTACGAATCAAAAGAGGCAATTTATGAGGTTTTGAAAACCTCAATTTATTATTGTTAATATTTCTATTTTTTATTGACTGATCTTTAATATGGTAATTAATATATGTCCCTAAGGGATTTTGCAATGATTAGGAGAGCACCACCACCATCACTATTGATATCATCATCACCATCAGCACTCATCTTTATAAAGTGCTTTACATTTTACATTTTAAGGTATTTTCACAGGTTTATAAAGTAGATATTAGTATATTGTATTTTCTATTTTATAATCCATTAAGCGAATAATTATTAAGTTCCCACTATATGCCTGTCCCTGGGCATATAAAGACAAAATAAAACATAGCATCCTTGTGTACATAAAAAGACATATACAAAATCCTGAATAGGATCTCAAGTCCTGAAATAAAACAAAACTATGAATTTAGGAGTAAAATATCTTTAATTGAGATAGCAAGGTTGTAGACCTGCTACCCTGGAGGATGTCCCATAAGAGAAGAGGACAATAAATTTCCCAACTCCAAGTCTCATGCAAAAGCTTCTTATATACTTTTAGGAGGAGTAGGGGAGAGGAAGTATGGGGTAGTAAGGCATGGTCATGAGACTCCAGTGAAACCTTGGCAATCTGGGCAGGAAAATCCACTTCATTCTGGCTATTTTGCCTTTCATGCCATGAATTCCAACAGAAGTGGGGAAGGACTTCAGAACTTGAAATCCAGCTTTAGCTAGATTCCTTTACAAGGGAAAACCTCTGGGTAGGAGGATTTAGGGTGTGGTTCAGCTTAACCTATTCAAGTAAATATTTTAAGAATAGGAATGTTAGGACTTTACTGAAACTCTGATATTACAAGGACTATTTAGGGGAGTGGCAAGTAAAATTTGGTATTAGCAATTTTCTGTTATTATATTAATAATTTTCTGTCAAGGGCTATACAAAACTTTACAAAAAAGCAAAAACCCACAGAAAATAAAGAAACTAAGGCTCATGGAGGTAGTGATTTGTGCTGTATTTTTAAAGGTCTCAAAACTGGTTTCTGAAGCAAAAACTTCTCTTTGTTGATACAAATATTCTAGCAATGCTGATTGGTTGGTATTTTTAGATCTCTAAAGATTTAAGTTTCAGGTGACCTAAAGAGAGACCCATGAAGAGACAAATAGGTTGCCATATAATTCTAATGATCTGGTGACATAAGGGATATGACAGGAAATGTGTGATTGGGAAAGGGGGTGGATGGTTCATGTATTGAGATTAAAGGATAACAGATGGACAACCCAAATCTTGAATTGTGTATTATGAAATATAAAAAGTTCAGGAGGAAAGCCTCCAGAACATTGGGTGGATTCTCTTTGATGGATATGTGGGAGGCCATAGACAAAAATCATTCCCGATGAAAAAACATGGATGGATTGTGAGCTACAATGATAAATCCAAAACATTCAGGAGATCATAGAGCTCTTCATTTCAACTAGTTTCTGTTTCATATTTCAAGGTCTTTATAACCTGATCTCTCCCTATATCCCTAGCCTATATCCATATATGGTCAGCCTATCTAGTCTACTTGTTGCACCTCTCACAGGATAGTCCATCTTCCATTTTTGTGTCTTTACAATGACTGTTCTCCATGACTTCAATGTTCTCCTACCATGTTTTGTCTTTCTTGATTGTCTCATATTGTAGTGCTTTCTTTTATAAGGTTACCTGGTATCTAATTGTTAACTCCTCCACCAAAAAGTATTTATTTACATGTTGTCTCCTTTAGATAAAACAAGGGACTTGGAATCAGTAAGACCTGCTATCAAATCTTGTATTAGATATTTGCTCCTTAAGAGCAGGGACTAGTACAATTCCTGGCATATAATATAATTGTTAATAAATGTTGTTAATTGATTGATTTTTCTTAATTTAAAATTTTTATTGATTTTATTGTTTTTTATCATCTTCATTTCTAATATATGTATGTGTACACACCCCCACACCCATGCATCCTCTCTCTCTCTCTCCCCTCACTATTGATCATCCTTTGCAAGAAAAAAGAAATAGAAGGGGGGGGGGGAAAGAAATTCAGCAAAATTAACCAATATATCAATTAAATCTGATTCCACATCCCTAACTCTTAACCTTGGCCAAAAAAAAGGGAGGGAGATATATTTTCTTTTATCTCATCTTTAGAACAAACTTGGTTATTATAATTGCAGATTTCAACTTTTCTTTTTTATGGTGGTTCTTTCCACAGTCAACCATACCTATCTTTCCATATACATTGTTTTAATCACTGTTCATTGTTTCTCTTATTCTATTTATTTTGCTTTGTATGGTTTTTTGTAATTATTTTCATAGTTCTCTGTATTCTTTACATTTATCAGATTTTATAATACAATATTCCATTATATTTTTATATCATAATTTCTTTTTTTTTTTTTTTAGTTTTTGCAAGGCAATGGGGTTAAGTGGCTGGCCCAAGGCCACACAGCTAGGTAATTATTAAGTGTCTGAGGCTGGATTTGAACTCAGGTACTCCAGACTCCAGGGCCGGTGCTCTATCCACTGCACCACCTAGCTGCCCCTATATCATAATTTCTTTAGCCATTTTCTAGTTGATGGGCATCTACTTCTCCCTCTCCCCCCAGTTCTTTGCTATTACAAAAAATTATTGCTGTGAATATTTTAGTGTATATAATGTTAAAGTGAGAAACTTTGTTAAAGTAAGTAAACATTTTATAGACTGGTAAAATTATCCTGGGATAAAACAAGGGACTTGGAATCAGGAAGACCTGCTATCAAATCTTGTATTAGATATTTGCTAGCTGGTACTCTTGGGAAAATCATTTAATTTCTCAGTTTCAGCTTCCCTATCAATAGAATGAGAATAATAACTTCTGCCTCACAGTGATATTATGGGGATCAAATGAAGGAATACATACAAAATGCTTTATAAACCTGATACTATCACCATTACCATCATCATCATCATCATCATCATCATTATTTAACTTCAGTGAGCCTTATTTTCCTTCCGGAAAAGGGAAATAATAATAATAATACCAACCTCACAAGTTGTCATGAGACTCAAATGAGATGATATGTGTAAAGGACTTTGCAAACCTTAAAATGCTATATAAATACCATTATTCTTCTTGCTATTTATTATTATTGCAAAAACATTTATCACATCCTCATTCCTTTTCTGAACAAAGAAATTGGAAACAAGCTTAGTTAGTATGACTCAGGTTGTGCTATATTGGATCTGACTGCAACTTTATCATCACTTGCTGAATTTATATGAATCGAATTGAATTTCCATATAAATATACATTGTGTGGGTTTACTGAAGGGAAATACCTTTAAACATCAGAAAGACAGCATGAGGGAAAGGGCACCATCTCTGGAATCAGAGAGTCTAAATTTAAAACTTGCTTCTGATTCTTATTATTTGTATGACTTTGGCCATTTAGCCTCCCCAAGCAGAAGCTCTAGTTGAGAAAGGGAGCAATTGAAGTTGGGCATTTAATGAATCAATATGTAGTTATTGAGTGACTACCCTGTTCTAGGCACTGTTTTAACACCAGAAGCAGTGAGGAACTCAAGGAATCAGGGGAGATAAAAACCTCTCTTGTCTTTCCCTTTCTCTTTCTTTACTTCCTGAGTAGGCTTACAGTAGCAATATGAAATGTCTTTCTATTAAGTCGATATATCCACACATGATTGGGGAAACACATTTGGAACCTAAGTGAAGTCAAGGCTATAGTCATGAGCAACTTCAAGGCACATTTTTCTTAATTTTGCCCCTTCTCTTCTCTTCTTTCTCTTCTTTCCTTCTTTCCTCTTTATTAAACATCCCTGGTTCTTTCAACTAAGTTTCATTTGACCTAGTTTTCTTCTATATTCTTCTGTCCAAGTTGTCAGTATCCTTACCAAAATCCTAAATACTAGATATGACTGTGGCTGGGTTACAATAATATTGTCATCTCACTTGTTCTAGATGCCATGTCTTGGTGCAGCATTTTTTTGCCAGCTGTATGAGTTAAGGCAAATTCCCCTAGGAGATAAAATAACTTAACACTATAAAATCTCTGTCATATTTCCCTTCCCTCCCTCCTTCCCTCCCTTAGGGAAAATGTCTCTAAGAGAGACCATGTCTTATGTGGATAGACATTACAAAAATGATACTTAACTGGTAGAGAAATTTAAAGGCAGCTCCTTGATCTAAAATAACAATAATTTTGTCATAATTAATATTGATTCTAAGGCTGAATAGTTAGTTTGGAGGAATTCAAAACAAGGTAGGTGCAGTAGGACTGCCTGCTGTGGACTGGTTTGCTTAATAAGGAATTAGAACACTCTTTTCAGATTCCGGATTTTGAAAGAGAGAGCTTTATTACCTTAAAAATCAAAATAGAACCAAGCAGCTCAGGAGATTGGTTGGTTGGCAAGCTGGGTTGGGGAGAGCTTGTTCTGGGGTTATAATTGGGAAGTAAATGGAGATCTTGCCCAGGGGAGGAGTTGTGGTGCTGCATGGGGACTGTTCAGCCTTAGTTCCTGAGGAGGTCAGCAAGCTCATGCTTGGAATCCAGGAACTAGCATGTGTAATGAGATGGAAATGAAGGGCAAAATGTCGCAAAGGTTACTGTAGGATGGAGGAGAAGGCTAGTGTACCTGTAGGGATAGAAGAAAAGTCCCCTGACCACAAGGTCAGTGGGGGTTGGAGGGAACCAGAGACTGGCCAGGTTTTGATGAAGGAGTAAATGTCCACAAGAGTAACTAGATGGTGAAAGGGTTAGCTAGTGCACTTGCTAGGCAGTCAGAGAATGTGGCAAGAATGAAGGTGTAAGGGGTCACAAGGATCACTAGAAGGGGAAAGGGGAAGCCAGCTCTCTTGTTGTATAAGGGAGCTAGGCTCCCATTTCTGTGCTTCCTGGGTCCCTCTAGCCCCATTCCAGAGGGAACATTGCCAAGTACAGAAGAGGATGTGAGGGAGGTGGTGAAGATGGGAGTTCATTCCATAGGCAGTTTGATGAGTTTATAGGGAATGAGCTTTTATTGGGCACCTTTGAAAGTTCTCCATCCAGTACTTTTGAAAGTGCTATAGAACATGGACAAAACTACCATATTTTCCAAAAAGAACCCATCCTCCCAAGAGTCCTAGCTACCTTAATCATCTTTGGGGTAGCCCTACTTATCAAATCCTTATTCCAAAAGACAACTCCAAACTCTCCAGTTGAACAGTCTTTTTCTCTAAGACTTAATCTCAAACTATCTTTGTCTTCTTAATATGGAGGGAGGTCAGCATCATTTTCAAAACAAAGTTTTTTTACGAATGTGAATTTTTAGAAGGCATTAAAAATATTTAATCACAAATAAAACTAATTATGGTCTGAAGAAGGGAGCATACCATTTTCCCATCAGGGGATAATGTTTTGGCTGACCCAAGAGAACTGCAATATAAACCCTTTAAAATAACTGATACCATCTTGACTTTTAAAGGGAAGAAGAGAGTATGATACAAAGAAAGGTAGGAACAATATTCTAGGAAATTTATGTTAATGGTAACTTCAAATGACTTTCAGAAAAAAAAAGGATATTTGATCTCTGTAGAATTTTGCTAAGCATTTTTACAGCTGTAAAATTTAAATCCCAGTCTTAACTAAGTAGAAACTGTCAAGAACTTCTAAACAAAGGAATGTAAATAATGTCAATAACCTCTTTTAAAATTAAACAATAATGCACCACTAAAATATCAAACTACAAGGCATTGGATCCAATGCCCAATTTATATGGATCTTCTGCAATTACAACTCAGATGAAATTAGAAACTGGAAACAAGCTGAGATGTGATGTTCTCTTAGTGAAAGAGACAAGAAAGCAACAACTACTAACTACTTTTTTTGTTTTATTAAAGAGAGAGAGAGAGATCCTGAGAAACTTTTTGCTGTAGGGGAAAAATATAAAAATCCCAGAACTACTAATAGATGAAAACTTCAGATGTTTTGGGGGGAACTTATATACATACTTTTTTTTGGAGGAAAGACAATCAGCTTTCTTCTTAGGTTTGGTTCAAGACTCTTGTTTGGGAGAACTGATTGAGGGAAATGCTCTATTGTAGTTCAGTTTATTAAATTCTTTTGAATTGAAGAGATTAATATTTTATGGGATGGTGAAAAGATCATGAGATCTAGAGGTAGAGGACTTGGTTTCTGTTAAAGTATGATCTCAGAACTTTGCATTGGTTTGCCATGTCCAAGGCATTATTTTTTATTATGACCTAAGGGGAGAACCACAACACAAGGATGCACAAGTAGGTCTCACAGCAATGTTCTCCAAACAAGCAGAGTAAGACTGACCAATTTATAGTCTTTCATCTCTGAGAGGATAAGACAAAGGATTAATTGGGAGTGGTACCAAATAGTACATTGGGAAAAAATTACATTTGGGATAAGAAAATACAAGCTTAGGAGACTGATGTTATCTACAGGACACAGTGGTTAGAATGGAAGCTAGTGCACTATCTAGTGAGCCTTGTGGACCTTTACTCCTGTGATTGGACCCTTCTAGGAATCAGAATGGTGAGAAGAGATTTTACTTTCCATTGTCCTGATTAGGAGCAACATTCTTTCCCATGGGAACACATTTCTCCTTAGTTTCTTCATACTAGCAATATCTAGTCTACCTACAAGCCTTTGCAATATTAATCTACTCACAAGCCTATGCCCTTTAGAAACACCAAAATAAGGTATATCTGAGGACCTTATTTCATAGCTTGAATCCTGATTCTGCTACTTTTTGACCTAGGGTAAATCACTCCCTAGACTATGGTTTGCATTAGATAATCTCTGAGGTTCTTACTGTTCTGAATCTTCTCAATGATTAATTCTATTACAGTTTCTATGCTAAAAATGCTAAAACATAGAACTCATTTGAAGCTATATTTTATCTACTTATAGGGACTGTTTCTTACTAAGAAATTTACTTAATTTTTTTTAAAATTCTGAACCTAGGGGCAGCAAGGTGGTACAATGGATAGAGCACTGGCCCTGAAGTCAGGAGGACCTGAGTTCAAATTCAACCTTAGACACTTAATAATTACCTAGCTGTGTGACCTTTGGCAAGTCACTTAACCCCATTGCTTTGCAAAAGCCAAAACAAAAAAAAAATCTCAAACATTCTGAATTAAAAAAAATCAACTTTTTTCATATTACTGAAGAAGGGAAAAAGTATTTAACATGAATATAACATGCATATCTCTATTATGTTCAGCTTGCTTTTCTTTTTAAATATCTGATAAATTCAACATATAACTTTTAATACTCATCTATGATTCCTTCTGTTGTTCAGTTGTCAGACTCTTCATGACCATATTTGGGGTTTTCTTGGCAGAGATATTGGAGTGATTTGCCATTTCCTTTTCCAGTTCATTTTACAGATGAGGAAACTGAGGCAAGCAGGGTTAAGTAACTTGCCCAGAGTTGTACAACTAGTATATGTCAGGCCAGATTTGAATTCAGGAAGATGAGTCTTCCTGATTCCAGTCCCTACATTCTATTCCCTGAACTACATTGCTTTTGACCTTCCTTCTATTTTCTTCTGTGCATCAAAATCAAACCAAACTTCTTTTTTCCTTTTTTGTTTGTTTGTTTGTTTCCTCCTTCCTGTTTTCCTTTCTTTTCATGGAGAGAAATTATAACCTAGTAGCATGGTGTCAAAATAAGAATGTTAAATTTGGAGTCAGAGTAAGAATGTCATATTTGGAATCAGAGGACCTGACTTCAGAGTCTAACTTTGCCAGTTGCATCTGATATGACAGTAGGCAACTCATTTCATATGCATTGGTCTCATTTGAAGAAAAGGCCATATGACCAGATGATTCCAAGATTCTTTTCAGCTCCAAACCTAGAATTTTATGTTTTGGTGGTCAAGGGCATAACTAGAGCAGGCTAACTGACTTTGCTCCAGGATTCTGTGATTTCAAGGGCAAGCTAGAAGCTGCTACAGTAACTAATTCTCCCTCCTGTCTGACTGGGTTGTTATAAACTTTGTGCAATTTTTACATCATGAATTCTTTTTTAAATGAGACAATGGTACAGCTGAGTATAGAAGTGAACAGATTCCTCCCATTCCTGAGCTAATCATTATAAGGAATCTGGTAAAACTTTTTTGTCATTCAACTATTGAAAAAGGAAACAGCTATAAACTCTAGTTGTGTGACTCTGGTCAAGTCATTTAACCTTTCTTTGTCTCAATTTTCTGTTTTGTAAAATGGGGATAATAAATGATGCCTTTCTGATAGATTGTTGAATATTTACCAAAATGTAAATGGAAGCAAAATAAGATTAACAGAAAAGTAAGTGGAACATGTATAAAATAACTCAATCTTAGAAAAAGAAATTGAACAAGCCATTCCTGAGCTCCTAAGGAAAAGAATTTCAGGACAATTTGGATTTCACAGGTGAATTTTTTTTTTAGGACAATTTTTTTGGTTTTTATTTATTTATCCTTATTTTTATACAAATGATTTTTTTATACATTACTAAAATATTCTTAAGAGTAAACATAATACCCCCCCAATATAGACCCACATGAGTGATAAAGTAACGGAAAAAGAAAAAATTAAAATTAAAAATACTACTACTACTACCTCTACTACTACTACTACTACTACCTCTACTACTACTGCTAATAATAGGTGCAGTCAGGTGGAAGAGTGGACAAAGCACTAGCCCTGGAGAAAGGAGCACCTGGGTCCAAATCTAGATTCAGACACTCAACAATCACCCAGCTGTGTGGCCCCAGGCAAGCCACCCAGCCTCATGTGCCCTGCAACCCATAATAATAATGATAATGATAATGATAATAATAATAATAATAATAATAATAATAATAATAATAAATGTGCTTCAGTCTATGTTCCAACACCTCCAGCTCTGTCACAGATGGATCACATTCTTTATGATAAGTCTTTCACAAAAGCTACTCCCATATTTTTCCACTGTTGCCATTGCTGATTGCAACTCCCTCCATTCATACCTTCCCACTACCATATACTATATTTTCTCTCTCCTTTCACTTTGTCCCTCTTCTTAAATGTGCTGTAGGGTAGCTGAGTGGTGCAGCATTCAGATCCCCAGCCCTGAGGCCAAGAGGACCTGAGCCCACATACCACCCCTTAGGCTCAGCATCCACCTGGCCATATGGTCCCAGACAGGCCATCCAATCCCAGCCCCTTGCAAGAAGTAAAAGAAAAATGTGCTATATGTAACCACTTCCCCCCACCACAATCCATCCTCTCCTCCATCATTCACATCCGCCCTTCCCCCGTCCCCCTTCTCTCCTTCTTACTCTAGATGTCTATACTCCATTGAGTATATATGCTGATTCCTCTGCTAGCCACCTCTGATAAGAGCAGATTCCCTCATTCTCATTTGCCTTCCCCCTTCCATATCATTGCAATAGCTCATTGTAATAAAAAAAATCTTATTATATGAAATATCTTAGCCTATTCCACCTCTCCTTTTTCTTACTCCCATTACATTTCCCTTTTAGCCATTGATTCCATTTTTTACACTATATTATATCTTCAAATTCATCTCTCTCCTGTGCTTCATCTATAAAAGCTCTCTCTACTTGCTCTATTAAATGAGAAGGTTCATATGAGTGTTATCAGTATCATTTTTTCTATGCAGGAATACAGGTAGTTTAACATCATTAAGTCCCTCATATTTTCCCCTTCTCCTCCACTCTCTATGCTTCACCTGAGTCCTATATTTGAAAATCAAACTTTCTGTTTAGCTCTGACCATTCCAACAGGAACATTTGAAATTCCCCTGGTTCACTGAAAGTCCATCTTTTTCCCTGGAAGAGGATGTTCAATTTTTATGGGTAGTTGACTCTAGGTTGCATTTTGAGCTCTTTTGCCTTCCAGAATATTATACTCCAAGCCCTACAAGCTTTTAATGTAGTTGCTGCTAAGTCCTGTGTGATCCTGACTGCATGATATTTGAATTGTGTCCTTCTGGCTGCTTGCAATATTTTCTCTTTGACTTGGGACTTCTGGAACTTGGCTATAATATTCCTAGGGGTTGGTTTTTTTGGGATCTCTTTCCGGAGGGGATCGGTGGATTCTCTCCATTTCTATTTTGCCCTCTGCTTCTAGGATATCAGGGCAATTTTCCTGTAGTAATTCTTTGAAAATGATGTCAAGGCTCTTTTCCTGATCATGACTTTCAGGTATTCCAATAATTTTTAAATGATCTTTCTTGAATCTGTTTTCTATATCCATTGTTTTTTCAATTGTTTTTTCACATTTTCTTCTAATTTTTCATTCTTTTGGTTTTAAAGTATTTTGTCTTGATTTCTTGTAAAATCAGCAGCTTCCTGCAGTTCCATTCTACATCTGAATGATTTGTTTTCCTCAGAGAGCTTTCTTATCTCTTTTTCCATCTGGCCAATTCTGCTTTTTAAAGCATTCTTCTCCTCAATAACTTTTTTAACTGTTTTATCCATGCTGGTTTTTAACATGTTATTTTCCTCAGCATTTTTTTGGATCCCCTTGACTAAGCTACTGACTTCTTTGTCATGTTTTTTCTTGCATCTCTCTCATTTCTTTTCCCAATTTTTCTTCTATCTCCCTCACTTGATTTTCAAAGTCTTTTTTGACCTCTGTCATAGCCTGAGCCCAATTTCTGTTTTTCTTGGAGTCTTTAGATGCAGGAGCTTGTACTTCCTCATCTTCAGATTGAGTATTTTGATCCTTCTTGGGGACATAGACAAAGTATTTCTCAATGGTGTTCCTCTTTTTTCTCTGTTTACTCATTTCTCTAGCCTGTGCTTGGTTTTGGGGTGTTTCCTGAGCTTTTGAGAATTATTGGGACACCCCCCACAAGGATCTCCATTTGTGAGGCTCTGTCTTCCCTCCTGGTCTGTGAATGACCACAAGTGCACCCCTCTGCCATGGGGCTGAGGTTGGCGGGGCCTGCTGTTCTATGGGGGCCTAGACTGTGATCAGGATCTAAATGTGGTCAGAGCCCCAGAGTCTTGTTCCAGGGACCGAGGCAGACCTTGACAGTCTCTTTCCACTCCCCTACTCAGTACTCATGCCTGGGGGCTCCTGTTTACCCACTCTATCTGCTTCCAGTTCCTGGATCTGGGCTGCCACAGCAAGGCTGCTCGCTGAGTGCCCTGAGGGCTGGGCCTCAAGTACTCGCTCTGGCAGAGGCCCCCCCCCACTGATCCCCCAAGTTGTGCCCAGTGCTTCCCAGGGTGTAGCTCCAGAAATTGCCCTGCTGCCATGAGCTGCAGCTCCCAGAGCCCTGGGGATGCCTCCAGGAGGCTGAAGTTCCTTGAAGCTGGCAGGCCACCCCTCTAACCCCTTGGAGTGGAGACTTTCCGCTCTTTTCCAGGTTACCTTGGGCTGGAGAATTGCCTCACTGGATCCCTCTGTGGGTTCTGTCTCTCGAAAATTCAGTTAGAGTCCTTATTTTATAAGTTTTGGAAATAACAGAGAGAGAGAGGACCTAAGAGAGGATCCTCTCCTGTCTCCATCTTGGTTCCTCCCCCACAGGTGAATTCTAAGAAACATTTTAAGACAATTATCTCTAATACTATTTAAACAATATGGAAAAATAGACAAAAAAAGAGAAATTTCTTTTATGTCACAAATATGGTGATGATACCTAAACCAGGAGAAGTAAAAACAGAGAAAGAAAACTACACTATTTTTCCAAATATTGATAAAAATTTTCTAATAAAATACAAACAAGAAGATTATAGCAAAACATCACAAAGATCATATACTATTACCAGGTAGGATTTACACCAGGCTGGTTCAGTATTAGTAAAACTATGAACATAATTGACCACAACCATAATAAAAATAGCAAAAATCTTATGATTATGTCAATAGATGTACAAAAACTTTTTAAGAAAATACAATATTCATTCCTATTATAAACACTAGAAGGCACAAGCATAAATGATCAGAATGATAAGTAGTATCTGTTCAAAGTCATCAACAAGCACTTTCTGTAATGAAGAAAAGCTAGAATTTTTCCCAATATGATCAGTGCTGAAGGATGTCCGTTATTGTCACTAGAAAGACTGGCTAAAACAAGAGAAGAAAAATAAATTAAAGGCATTGGAAAGGGTAATAAGGAAATAAGACTCTTTGTAGGCAATATAATGGTATACTTTGAGAATCTTAGAAAAATCAACTAAAACTTAGTTAAAACAATGAACAACTTTAATAAAGTTTCAGACTAAAAAATAAATTCATTTAAAAAAACCCCATCTTTTCTATGTTACCAACAAAGTCCAGCAGGAAGAGAGATAGAGAAATTCCATTTAAAATAGCTGTAGACAATGCAAAACACTTGGAAGTCTACCTGTCAAGATAAACCCAGGAACTATATGAGAAAAATTATGAAATGCTTTTCACACATAGATAGATCTAAACAATTTGAGACATATTATTAATGACAAGACCAAGTCACATTTATAAAAATTAGAATTCTACCTAAATTTAGGAAAAATAATAACAAAATTCATTGAATAGAACAAAAAGTCAAGAATAGGAAAAGGATCAATGGAAAAATATGAAGGAAGTTGGCCTAGTGATATAAGTTCTCAAACTATATTGCAAAGGAGTAATCATGAAAACACAAAGATCCAATCTTTTGGGACAAGAGCTCACTATCTGACAAAAAATTGCTGGGAAACTGACAAGGAACTTGGCAAGAACTCGGTAAAGTTGAACATCTCAACTGTATATAAAGATAAGATCAAAATGGGTACATGATTTAGACATCAAGGGTGATAGCATAAGCAAATTAAGGGAGCATTGAATATTTTAACTGTCAGATCTATGACTAAGGGAAGAATTTATGAAAAAACAAGGGATAGAAAGGATCACAAGAGGTAAAATGGATAATTTTGATTACCAGGAAATTAAAGAGGACTTACAGAAACAAAATCAATGTACCCAAGAATAGAAAGAAAGCAGAAATCTTGGAAGACATATTTTATAAATCTTTCTCAAATGAATAAATGATCGAAGGATATAAACAGAAGAAATCAAAGCTGGCTATAGTTAAAATAGATAAGAAAGTAAAATAATAATAATAATAATATTCTCATTAAAAAGGGCTATAGAAAAAATGCTCTAAATCACTATTGATTGAAAAAACAAGTTAAAATAACTCTGAGGTACCATCTCTTAACTATCAGATTGGCTAATATAACTGAAAAAAGAAAAATAAATGTTGAAGGGAAGTAGAAAAATTGAGACACTAATGCACTATTTTTTAAATTTAAATTTATTTATTTTTCAATTATAGTTAAAGATCATTTTCAACATTCATTTTTGTAAAGTTTTCTCCCCACTTTCTCTCCCTCTCATCTGGGATAGCAAATCATATGATATGGGTTTTACATGTGCAATCATGTTACACATCTTTTCATATTAGTCATGCTGTGAAAGAAGCATTGGCACAAAAAGGGAAAAAGCACAAGAAGGAAAAAAAATTTTAAAATATTTAAAAAGTGAAAACATTATGCTTTGATCTGCAGATTCCATAGTTCTTTCTCTGGGTGTGGATGACTAACACACTGTTGGTGGAGTTGTGAAATGATCCAATTATTCTAGAGGATAACTTAGAACAATGTCTAAAGGGTTCTAAAATTGTGCATATTCTTTGTCTTAGGAATACCAGTGTGAGTTCTGTATTCCAAAGGTATCAGGAAAATGGGAAAAGAAATTATTTATCCAAAAATATTTAAGCAGCAACTTTTGTGATGATAAAATCTAGGAGATGCCCATCAATTGAGGAATGGATGAACAAAGTTATAATAAATGATAGTAATGGAATACTATTGGGCTATAAAAATGGTGAGTAGGATGCTTTCAGAAAAACTTGAGAAGACATATATGAACTGCTGCAAAGTGAAGTGAGCAGAACCAGGAGAACATCGTATATACTAATCACAATATCATGTGATGATCAGGTGTGAATGATTTAACTATTCAATGGTCCAAGACACTTTTGAAAGACTTATGATGAAAAATGCTGTCCACCTCCAGAGAAAGAACTAATGGAATTTGAATGCAGATTAAAGAATATTTTTTCACTTTATTTTCTTTTAAAAAAATATGATTAATATGGAAATATTTTTCATTATTTCACAAGTATAATTGATATCACATTTCTTGCCTTCTTGATGGGTATGGGATGGAAATGAGAATTCAGAGCTCCAAAATAAAAAATGCCAAAAATAAATAAATAGAGGTGGCTATGTGGTGCAGTGGATAGAACACCAGTTCTGGATTCAGGAAGACCAGAGTTCAAATTTGACCTTAGACATTTAATAATTACCTAGCTGTGTGACCTTGGGCAAGTCACTCAAACCCATTGCCTTGTTAAAAAAAATAAGTTCAATCATGAAATAAAATAAAATTAACAAAAGTGGAAATCAATAATCTGCTTCAAGGAGTTTTAGTCTAGAGGGGAGATAATGCATGTACAAAATGAGAAAGGATTGTAATAGGAATAAATAATAAGAAAAATAAACAAGAAGTAAAAGTTTCATCAGGGGAGAGATAGTTTTTAAGATGATTGGGGACTGTTTCATGGAAGAGGAACACTGAATTAGACCTTGGAGGAATGGACAGATTTCAACTGGCAGAGATGGGGCAGAAATTTATGTAGAAAGAGACCTTTGCAGATGAAGGAGGTAGGTGTGGACTGATCATAAATAAGGAAGATTAGTAGTCATTGGCTTCATTGGAATGTGAGAATGTGATGGAAACCAATATGAAAAAAAGACTGGGAAGTTAGAGAAGGCAGACTGTGGAGAGTTGATAACAAACTAAAGAATTTATATTCTATCTTATGGACATTCAGGAACTACACAGTATATATTTTTGGGGGTAAGAGAATGATGTCATTCAATTTTTGCTTTAGGAGAAATTCAATAAAGGTCTTTTAAATTTAGAAAGAAAGAAAAAGAAAGAAAGAGAGAGAAAGAGAGAGAGAGAGAAAGAAAGAAAGAAAGAAAGAAAGGAAAGAAAGAAAGAAAGAAAGAAAGAAAGAAAGAAAGAAAGAAAGAAAGAAAAAAGAAAAAACCCAACAGTTTAAAACTGCCTAAGACTTTTGGTATACCCTACCCAAATGCTGTCTTATTCTTCTTATTATAGCCAAATTAAGTAATACTTAGGACTGAGTTTTTGCATTTCCTATTTAAATACTAAAGATGAATCTCCTTTCTATATTAATTATCTGTCCTTAAAATCAGGCATTTGGGATATATATATATATACACACACACACATTACATACATACACACATATATATTGTATATGTGTGTGTGTGTGTGTGTGTGTGTGTGTGTGTGTGTGTGTGTGTTTGTATTCTGACACTCTTCTGTGTGGGATGTGGTGAACAGCTTGCTACATGTTTATTTAGACATTCCTGAATTTATAGTTATATTGTTTAAAAGTTCATTTGTAACTTATTTGAGTCAGAATTCACTTTCCAATGGAATTGGTGTTGCACATGTCCTCAAGTAAGCCCACACAAACCTATTGAATCCATAGGGCCAATCTATGTGACTTTTGACCTCTTTGGGTCTCACTTTTCTTTTACATAAAATGGAATTGGTCTAGATTGTATCTAAGTTCCCTTCCATATCTAAATCTTTGTTGAATTCTTTTATTCATATCCAACTTTTTATGACCTTATTTGGGATTTTTCTTGACAAAGATACTGGAGAGGTTTGCTATTTCTTTTTTCAGTTCATTTTATAGATGAGGAAATTAAGGAAAAGAGGGTAAAGTGACTTACTCAAGGTCACACAGTAAATGTCTGAGGCCAGATTTGAATTTAGGAAGATGAGTCTTCCTAACTCTAGGTTCTGTATTCTATCCCCTTTTACTGCTCTAAATCTATTTTCCTGTGAAGCTACCATGTATGGGAGGTATAGTACTGTGCTGATAGTTTTAATGTATAGAACTGAAATTCTGTGGATAATCATGATGCATGATTTGACAAAATTGGAGAAGGCCAAATGAGGCAGCTGCCTTTTTGTACAATCAAATAGTCAGTGAGTCAAGAATGTTTTTAAAATTTTAAAATACAATGAAACTTTATTTAAAAATATTAAAATAAAACTATAAAACAAAACATTCTTAACTTGAAACTATAAAGAAGAAAGTAGCAGACTCTAGTTTGCTGACCCTCATGCAGTAGATTGAAAGAATTGGATTTGGATTAAGAAGATGGGTTTCTAGTCCTTTTTTTGCCACACAATTACTGGTGAACATAGGTGAAACATTTTTCCTCTATGCCCTTCTGTTTTCCCCATCTGTAAAATTAATGATTGAACTAGAATTCTTTGAATTTAAGCCACTTCTTTAATGTTCTTCAGTATTCCAAGGAGATAACCTCTTCTCCATCACTTATTTCCACTCCCTGCTTTAACAAAGGCAAGAATTTCTCCAGAAGAATAATAGGAGAAGGGAGTCACCCAGCTTAGTACACAGGTAGCATTGATCATAGCCTGAGTCTGAGGCTTTCACAGATACCAGAAAATGTGTCAATAGAGCCTAGATTGGCAGGTGGTTGATTCCACTTGGAGGGCTGAATTTTACTAAAGAGGTCAATGACAGGGTTTCTAGCAATAGTGGGAAGGTTTATCCCAAGACTTTATCCCTCCTTCCCTTTTCCTTTTTCCAGTAGCATTATGGAATAAAGGGGAGAACCTGGGAACAGTAGCTGTTCTTAATTCAATTTAAGAAGATTTTATTGAATCTCCAGTATGTGTGAATCATCACTAGGGCCAGGGTCTGTGATTTCACCGATAATGGGGAATTAATTGTCAGATGAGGAAAATCTCTCCACTAATGCAGTTCAGCTTCAACTTCTGGTTTTATAGAATAGAATGGGACACTGAGAGGATAAATGTCTCTCTTGTTCAGTGTCACTAAGCCATAATATTTCAAAGGTAGGCCTTGAATTTAGTTCTTCCTGATTTTGAGGTTGGTTCTCTAGCCAGTACCATACAGTTGCTCTCTGGGTAAGAGGAAATATAAAGACAGAAATGAGATATTTCTTTTTCTCTGACTTTGGACAGTCCTCTGGTAGTTAGATTTTTCTTGCTATTTAGTCATTTTTCAATTGTTTGTGACTCTTTGTGACCCCAATTGGGGTTTTCTTTGGCAAACCATTTCATGTTCCAGTTCATTTTACAGATGAGGGAACTGAGACAAACAGTTATGTGACTTTGTCAGGGTCATAGATAGTAAGTGACTGAGGCTGAATTTGAACTCAGGAAGATGATTCCCTTTGCCAGGGTGATGAGGGATCAGGGCCACTATAAGATGAATGTTTGCATAGAACATTCAAGTCTTGGTTAGTCACAACTGTTTCTCTAACTGCTGCTGAGATGGAGAGGCTAGAAGTGGTGTGCTAGCTCTTTCTGTGCTATATAAGATTGATTGTGGCAAAAATTGGTCTCTCTGGTCTTGTATTTAGATCTTTCCATGTTGAGTGTTTCCCAGACCAATAAGTGACTCATGGTCAAGATTTCCCAAGCAAACACATAGTGAGCTTTGTAGAACAACATGTTAAGATGTTTTTAATGTATTATGCCAAATTTGCCTTCACACCCAAAGTAATATTTAATTTGTTTTAATCCATGGCCCCCATGGGAATGAAAGTCATTTTAAATTAAAACAAAGCCTGACTTTCATACTTCTCAGAGTGAGATAATGTTATTTTCTCATTAAGGAAACTGACACAAAGCAATACAGGCTAGATGGGAAAAGGAGGGAAGGAATGAATACTTGCATTTGAGTCAGCTGTTAGAACTTTGAATATTTTCATTAAGGGAACAATTGGCTAAACAATCAATTTGGGTGGGAATAAGCTGAGCATCTTAGGAGAATCTCGAGAATGTTGAATTGGAGCTCCACATTCTCTAACTAGAAAATGTGTTATTTTATGACAGTAAAGAGAAATTGGGGATTTCAAGGTAGTTCCAGAAAAGTAAATGTATTGTCTAGAATGTACCAATGGAGGTATAACCATAGTCAATAAATTGTTATACTTGGTATTGGGAAGATCTGAGTTTGAACCTGGGTTCCGATGCTGGCTGTCTGCTTGCCAAGTCACTTAATATGATCCTTAATCTTAGTATCTGTAAAATGAGATAAGATCTTTAATTCCTGTTTTAAGGTTGTTGTGATGCTTATATGAGACTGTATGTAAAGCACTTTTAAAATTTTTGTTTTTCGGTTTGGGTTTTTGCAAGACAATGGATTGTGACTTGCTCAAGGTCACAGAGCTAGGCAATTATTATGTATCTGAGGCTGGATTTGAACTCAGGTCCTCCTGACTCCAGGGCTGGTGCTCTATCTGCTGCATCACCTAACTGCCCTGTGAAGCATTTCAAATACATAAAAGTGCTATGTAAATGTTAGCTCTTAATATTATTAGTAGACATGCCCAGAGAAGTCATTTGACATTAGAGGCAAACAAGCAACAGTCAGCAACAAACCCTGGCACCTTGCTAGGTGTCAGAGATTAAAATACAGAGGAGAAAGCAACAGGCATTCTCAAAGAACTAACATTCCAAGGTGGGGGGGGCAATAAGCACATACACATACATATACAGAATAAATACAAATAAAACAGAATGTTCTTTAATACAAGGGATGGAATAAGAAGTGGGGGAGAAACCAGGAAAGGTTTGGTGTAAAAGATGATGCTTGAGTTGCAGTTTATAGAGAGACATATTCTATGAAGCAGCAAAGGAGGCATGAGGTACAGACAATTCAAAGGAAAAAAAAAGCAGGAGTTGGGAAAATGAACAGTTTATAGCTTACTTTTTAAAAACATCAACAAGAACAACTATGTCTTGATCTCAAATATTAAATTTATGTTTTTCAGAAGAGTAAATTCCTTTTCCTAGCAACCATGAGCAAAAGAACTTTTATTAAAAGAAAATAATATTATGATACCCTGAGAGAAGAGGTCAGCAGCCTACAATTGACAAGCACAAGTTGACAGTATTGGTATTTCAAGATTGAAAGTCTTAGATGCTCAAAAGGGCAAACAAATATGGTGTGCTTCAGATTGGCAGTGATGGGCATTTTGGCATTTTGACAAGTCTGGGAAGCATGGAAATTCTTGTCCAAGCATTGCAGGAGTTCAGAAACAAGCAACTGTCTCCTCTTTCCCCCCTCTAGTAAGATATAGTTAAGCCTAAGCTATCAATACATGAAAATTATATATTTAGTGTACACATAAGGACACTGGGTTAGTGTTGGCTAAGATTCAAATTGGTAATTTGGAGTCTGACTACCAAGGAGGGGGGAGCCACCAAGTCAATCAAGTTTTATGAGTGGACAAAATGAGTGGGTGTCTTCATTACATGATTTGAAGGAATGTAAGTACTATAAGTATTATGTGCTTAATATGTGTAAAGCACTACATTAAGTGTTAGAATATAAATAGAACATTAGTGAAATAGTAACTAAGTGCTACTTGAGGCCCAAGGAAGGAAAGAGAATTAATCATGGTGGAAGTCACTTTGAAATGAATTTTAAGGGTCAGGATGGGTAGATTTGAGGAAGAAAGTAATAAAGGGGAGGACATTCCATGTGTACAGAAAAGCATCAGCAAAGATATAGAGGGAAGCAGGCTTAGCAAGTGTTTATGAAACAGCAACTAACCTAGTTTGACTGGAGAATAGAAAATCTGAAAGGGAGGAGTGAGTAATAAAGTTGCAGAAGCGAGTTGGAACCAGAGTGGGAGTAGGGACTTAAATGTCAGGCTGAGGAGTTTGGGTTTTATTCAAAAGACAATAAGTAGCCTTTGAAGGTTTTGAACAGTGGATCAAAATGATCTGATCTGTCAATATGAAAGATTATATGGTAAAAATAAATCATTCTGAAGCTCTTTCTATGGCCAGAACCATTCCCTAGATATTTAGGACCCAGGAAACATCAATCACTGCATGTATTCCCCATATCCTAATCCGAAATGACTTGAAGTGACTATCAGGACAGTCTTGATCAAAGGGGAGAGAATAAATATTAAGAACAGTAGCATGTACAATTGTTGTAGGGGAAAGCAATTTAAGAGGTATGCGGAAGAGGGGAAGTGGGCATGGTTGCCAGGCAGCCAGCCCCAATCTTGCATCTGTTGCCTTGGTGACTCTTGGAAAAACAAACAAACAAATTCAATTTTTATTATGAACTTTAATGTAGCAACAACAATGATGATGAAAAACCAATATGAACCAATGTCATATTTACAATAAAATTTTCTCTAACTTTTGGTGCTGAAAAATTTTTTTTCCTTTTTCACAGTGCTGAATATTTTGTGCCAAATTTGGGCCAAAACATGAATTTCACAAGGGATAAATTACAGTTACTGTTTGTTAGTTTCTTCTTAACTAGTAATAAATAAAACTTACAGAAAACATGTATTTTTTTCAACATACATGCTCTTGCACTGAAAAAGCTAATAAATTAATAACAAGTCATCTACTCTGTCTCATTTGACCTTTTCCATTGACTTATAACAAAGTTTATTCGGTGTTTTTTAAAACATAGTATATTTCTCATTTTTTTCCCCTTAGTTCTGATTCTTCTTAGGTTTTTTTTTTTTTTGCAAGGCAAATGGGGTTAAGTGGCTTGCCCAAGGCCACACAGATAGGTAATTTTTAAGTGTCTGAGACCGGATTTGAACCCAGGTACTCCTGACTCCAAGGCCGGTGCTTTATCCACTACACCACCTAGCCACCCCTAAACATAGTATACTAATAGAATGCTATCTAACATAATATACTCTAACTGTATACTAAATAATATTGTATACTATTGCATAGTATATACTATTGTAGCTGTGATGCTAGGGAGAGGGTAGGATTTTAATTATTGATGGTAGATAGATGGACACTTCAAGTTCTTTCTCCCAGTGATGTTTTTGAGTTGTTACCAAACAATGTCAGTCTTCTGGTTTCATAAATGGCTTTCCCTTCCTTCCAAAGACCAGATTCTGAAGTGATAGTCTAAATTTTGGAAATTCCCTAGAGTTTACCAGAAGATTCTTCATTAGATACTTTATAAATGTGATTTGTATTATTTTGGATTTTGTTGTGTTGTTTGATGTTGTATTGCATTGAATCACATTGTATTATATTAATCAATGACTTTACAAGCACCTACAATATGCCAGACACTCCACTAGGAACTGAAAATGCAAAGAAAAAAAGCTATCAGGAATACAGGGAATCATATCTAAAATAGAAGCCAATTTTTTATTTTGAGGGAGGAGCAGACACTAGAAGCTGGGGAGATCATGAAAGAGTACAGGAGGCAGAAAACCACAGATTCTAAATGACAGAGATGAGGATGTAATTCATTCTAGGTATTGAAGGTATTGGGGCAGAGGCACAGATGGGAGGGATACTTACTATTGGTGGGAAGATGCAATTGGACTGGACCATAGGGTACATGAAAGAAATTAATATGAAACAAGTTGGAAAGGTAATTTATAGCCAGGTTGTGAAAGGACTTTAAAACCTTTGTATTTCTAATTTCTGCACTTATATCTATATAACTGATCATTATCCTGGGAGGTATGAAATCCATAATTTTTTGGAGGGGACATATCATTTGCAACGTTTTGGGGATAGAAAATTTCTCTCCTTAGATGAAGGTCCTTATATGCACTCAAGGTACTATATTTGGAGTATACAATGTAAGGAAGTCTTTCTGGGGATTTTTTTTTTGGCTTATTTTTGAAAAATATTTATTTAAAATTTTTTTTTTGATTATTTTTGAAAATAATAACAGTAATGGATAACATATAGTGCTTTAAAATTTGCAGACTATTTTACATAGATTATTTCATTTGTTCACAAAACTACTGGGAAGGAGGTATTGCCATGAGATCCACTTTATAGATGAAGAAACAAAAACTGAAAGAATTTTAAGTGGCTTGCCCAAGTGTCAGAAATCAAATTTGAACTCAGGTCTTTCTGACTTCAGGCCCAACTTTCAATCTACTGTACCACCTAGTCAACTCCAAAAAACCTGCCTGGAGAAGATGGAGGAGATAATTATAACCAATTGGAAAAAAACTATTGGTGGCAGAAGTAGCGGTGGTGCTGAGGTGGTAAGACATAGGATTCAGTCCTCTTTTCAGGAGACTTTCTCTTCAGATGTATTTTTTAAAATATTCTGAAGTTTTACACACACATACACACATACACATACTCACACAAGAGTTATTTATATATGAACATATATAAATATATATTTATATATACAAAATATATATATATATATTTATATACAAAATATATATTTATACATATACAAAAAAGTGACATTTATATAGACACAAAAAGAGAAATCCCCTTATGAAAATGTGAAATTGTGAATCTTTCAAACTTCCTGATTTTTCCTTTTTTTAAAAAATTGTATCTATTTAAAACAATGGGATTAAGTGACTTGCCCAAGTTCACACAGCTAGACAATTATTAAGTACATTTATATTCCAGAATTTGTTTGGTCATTCCACTATAATTCTTTAAGAAGTAATCTAAGATACTTGATTAAAGTCTAGTTCATCCTCAATCTCCTTTTCCAGATTAGGAAGTTTGTTTTGTAACTATTCTCTGCCCTAGTATCAGCTGCCTTCTTAATTGCATCCCACCTCAATCCTTCTTGTCTTCCTACTGAGTATGCTGTATTTCTCCTCCAGTTTTAAGGTTTATTATTCAATCCTTCACCATTTTCAGATGAGTGGTTTATTTGATCTTCACTCTTTGATTCATGTTTTTTTCTCTTCTTCTCCCTTATTCCAAATAAGATAAATAGTTCTATTTTTCTTCCTCTCTGCAGTAGAGTATTACTCCTTTTTCTCTATTCTCTTTCCTTTAAACACTTAAAATAATTCTAGTCCCTCCCTCAGGAACTCTGCTTTGCATAACTCCCTCAATAATCCTTGAAAAATATTAACATTCTCAAGGGAGACATTTTTCTTTTCTCCCATTAGAATGTGAGTACTGCATCATCATTCAGCTCAAACTGATCAAATAAATTCCCCTTCTTATAGATTTCTCTGGACACTTGTATTTGAATTTCAATATTCCTACTCAGCTCTGGTCTTTTTATCAGAAATGATTTTAAGTTCTCTATTTCATTAAAGGTCCAACCCCCATCCCTTCTTCCCACTATATTATATTTAGTTTTATCAGGTGAGTTGTTCTTGTTTATAAGATTACCTCTTTAATATTGTATTTCTTAGGTATCACAGTGGTTAGAGTGTTGGCTATGGAGTCAGGAAGACTCATCGTCCTCAGTTCAGATCTGACCTCAGACACTAACCTAGCTGTTTCACTTTGGATAAGAATACTTATTCCTGGGGGTGGCTAGGTGGCTAGATGGCACAGTGGATAAAGCAATGGCCCTAGAGTCAAGAGTACCTGGGTTCAAATTCAGTCTCAGACACTTAATAATTACCTAGCTGTGTGGCCTTGGGCAAGCCACTTTAACCCCATTTGCCTTGCAAAAATGAAAAAAAAAAAAGAATACTTACTCCTCTTTGCCTTAGTTTCCTCATCTGAAAAATGACCTGGAGAAGGAAACGGCAAGTCACTCTCCATTATAAACCTTCAATGGGTCTATGAAGAGTCAGACTTGACCGAAATTACTGAACAATAGCAATAACATTGTATTTCAGGATTTTTCCTTGTTCATAATAGAAGCTTTCTCCTCGTATAGCAGACTATAATACCTTGGTTCTGGAATTGCTTATTTCTGGATGCTTGCAATATTTTTTTGTTTTAATGTAGAGCTTTGACTTTTGACTGTGACATTCCTTGGATTTTCCTTTCCTGAGTTCCTTTCAGGAGGTAATTGTGGACTCTGTCTAATTCTAATAGATCTGGACAGTTTTCATTTATAATTTAAAAAAATCATACTTTTATTGTTTAATCATGATTTTCAGGTATTCCATTGAATCTTCTTCTTTACCTGTTTTCTATGCCAGTTGTTCTGGGTAGCAGATATTTTATATTTTCTTTTATTTTTCACTTTTAAAATCTTATCCTGGCATATCTTGTTCCCTTCTGGAATCATTGATTTTTAGTCTATTCTAGTTTTCATGAATTTCATTTTTATGGTAAAGTTTACCATTTTCTCTCCCAGGATATTTATTCACCTTCCAGAAGAACTTTTCTTCAGAATATTTAATTTTTTAATCTCTTGCTTCATTTCTTCTACATATTTAGGTGTCTTGTAAAAAGTCCATTTTGGGGGGTGGCTAGGTGGCGCAGTGGATAGAGTACCGGCCCTGGAGTCAAGAGTACCTGAGTTCAAATAGGACCTCAGACACTTAATAATTACCTATCTGTGTGGTCTTGGGCAAGCCACTTAAACCCCATTGCCTTGCAAAAACCTAAAAAAAAAAAAAGTTCATTTTTTTTTTTTCCCTTTGAGGTCCTGCCTGTATTTGATATGGAATTACTCTCTAATTTTTCTGGAGTCTAGAGATTTGTAATAATTTTGGGAACTGGTTAATATTTTCTTTGATTTACTGAATTGGGGCTTTGTTCAGGCTCCACCCTTTGCTGCATTGATGAGTGTGGTGTTCATTTGATTTGTTCTTACCCTGGGTTTTTTGAGTTCTCACCTTCCAGGGTTAGGTCTTCCTGCATATTTGGAATTCAGAATGAGTGCTGCATTTTCATAGTTCTGGCCCTATCTCAGGTCAGAATATTAAGGACTTCAGATTCTTTTAGGCCTGGTCTATCCTAATCTGAGTACTTCCTGTCTGCATTGCCATATCAGTTTTCTATAACTTCCAACATTCTTCACTCCTGGGATTTTTGGATCAGTACTAGTGTGTCTTTGGTCAGACATCAGTAGAAGTTTTCCCTTTCAGTAAATTTCCTCCTTTAGCTGTTGCTTCTATCCAGAGAAGCCAAACTTGTAGGTTACAAGGTTTTACAGATTGAGGATGGTCAAATGATCAGTCAATCAATAACCATTTATTGAAAGCCTATTATATAATAGGATCCATATGAAGTGTGCTTTATATTAAATTGATTGCCTTCTCAATGAGGGGGGGCCAGAGGTGGGACTAAGTAGAGTATTTGGAACTCAAAATGTTAAAAATAAATGTTATGACTAATATGGAAATATCTTAAATATAATTGCACATGTATAACCTATATCAGATTACTCACAGTCATGGGGTGAGGGGAGGAAGGGAGGGAGGTGGAAAGATGTGGAACTCAAAAGCTTACAAAAAGATGTATGTTGAAAACCAACTTTTCATGTAATTTAAAAAACAAAATAAAATGACATTAAAAATGAATGCTAAAACTGTTTTTGCATGTGACTGGGGAAAATAAAATACTAAATAGATTAGATAAAAAAGAATGTAAATGAATAAATATATTTGATCTATAATATATCACATGCAGTTATGCAAAACATTTCCATAGTAGTCATGTCATGAAAGAAATAGATAAAAACAAACAAACAACAAACCCTCAAGAAAAATAAAGTAAAAAATGCTTCAGTCTATATTCAGATAACACTTTCTCTGAGGAAGGATCGCATTTTTCATCATAAGTTCTTCAGATTTGTCTTGATCATTATTTGCTGAGAATAGTTGTCATTCACAGCTAATCAGCATACAAGATTGCTATTACTTTATACACAGTACATTTCACTTGTGTACATCCCTCCAGACCGCTCTGAGAGCGTACTGGTCATCATTTCCCATAGCAGAATAGTATACTATCATAATCACATACCACAATTTGTTCAGCAATCCTCTCCTCCCCAATTTCTGATCTCCTGCCACCAGAAAAGAGCTGCCATAAATATCTTTGTTACACAAATCCTCTTCCTTTTTGTTTTTTTGTTTTATCTTTTTTGGTGATACAGATCTAATAATGGTATTGCTAGGCCAAAAGGCATGCATGATTTTATAGCCCTTAGGGCACAGTTCCAAATTGTGCTACAGAAGGATTGAATCAGTTTACAACTCCACCAATAATGTATTAATTTCTCACATCCCCATCTAACATTTGTCAACTTCTCTTTCTTTCCTATTAACCAATCTAATGGCTTTGAGTACCTCAGAATTGTTTTAATTTGCATTTTTTCAAATCAATAATGAGTTAGAACATTTTTTAATATCACTATAAATAGCTTTGATTACTCTCTTTGTAAACTGTCCATATTTTGCTCACTTATCAATTGGGGAATGGCTTTTATTTTTATAAATTTGCTCAATTCTCTATATATTTGAGAAATAAGTATTTTATCAGAGAAACTAGCTTTAAAATTATTTTCACAGTTACTACTGCTTACTATATTTCCCTCCATCCTATTTACCTACCTGTTCTATTCTCTCTCTCCTTACACCAGGCTGGCCTCAAGTGTTTTGCTTCTGACTATCCCCACTCCCAATCTACCTTCCCTTATCTTCCCCTCCTCCCAATCTTTTATTCCCTTCCCCTCCTACTTTTCTGTGGGGCAGGGTTGGGGAACATTTTTGTTTTGCAATGGTCATTCAAATATTTATAGCATCATTAGCCTGTTACTTTTGGTCAAACATTAAATTAATTCACTACTAAAAAGCACCTAGTTTTATTGAATTTTGAGTCTCACCTGTGGTTGCTGTGGCAATGCCAGACCAAACTATGGATGCTGACCAGATGTTCCCATCCCTGGTGTAGGGTAAGATAAATTTCTATACCCAATTGAGTGTGTATATTATTCCCTCTTTGAACCAATTCTGATGGAGTTAGGTTCACTCCCCGCCCCTCCTCTTCTTATCTTCCACTGTAAAAGCTTTCTCTTACCTCTTTTATATAAATTAATTTACCCCATCTTTCCTCTTCTTTTCCTTTATCCCAGTACATTCATCTCTCACCCCTGAATTTTAGGTTTTTAGACATCATGCCTTCATATTCAACTCACTCCTATGCCCTTTTTCTATATAGGCTCCTTCTAACTGTCCTTATAATGAGGAAGTTATGTTATCAGTATTCTCTCCCCATGTAGGAATATAAACAGTTCAACTTTATTAAGTCCCTTAACTTCCTTTTCCTGTTTAGCTTTTAATGCTTCTCTTCCAATAAACTTTTTTCCCCAATAAACTTTTAAAAAAGGAAATGAATGAATTACAAGAATAAAAAAGGAGAATAAATACAAATAAATAGATTGTTGTTATGAGGGAATTAGCATTTGAGAGAATCTGGAAAATCTTGCCTTCCAAGGGTGAAATGTAGGTCTTTTAGATGGTCAGTTTTGATGTATAAGGAACTTGTAAAGAATGGAAACTACTTAAGTTTATTTGTCTTTCAAAATTTCTCCTAAACTTTGTCAAAGGATAAGCTTCTTGGATAACACAGGTAGCTGATTTACATAAGTTACTTTCTAATGGGCCAAACAACCTTCCCTTTTCAGACTTAGCATATAAAAAGAATCTTCAACCCTTCACCTCCCCCTCCCCAGCCCTTCTTAAAGTGGCTTCCCATTGTTGCCTCCCAGTACCAGAGTTGCTTAATGACCTTCAACCACTAGCTCTCCAGTAGTGTTGCCTTTATTTTCACCTGAGTTGAGCTGAACTACTGACTTCTTCTGCCATCTTAGTCAGGCAAGCATGTCTCTACCTTGCTGAATCTGCAGACTTTGGGGTTTATGGTGAATTAATGAAAGCTGAAAGGGCTACCCCGAGGTACATCCAAACCTAATGTACCCTGGTCCAAGTGAGATGTAATCACAAATTGCATGTATCTGTTAATTGGTTAAACCTACCTCTGCAAGCTAATAGAACTTTATTTGCTGTTTTTATGTGCACTCTAGGAAGCTGAATCACCACAGGTATGGGTTGTAAAATACACTATTCTAAGGACCATTGGATTTTTCAGAGGCTCAGGTGATTTGCAGTAGAATCTAGGACCTTGAATCGCTTGCATGGTTTGCTTTAACCTCTGCTTAAAACTGCTGCCAAGGGGTATTGTTCATTGGCCAGGCTGAAATAAATGAACACTCTCAAACCATTCAGAAGAAATGGTCCTCACCAAGGACCTCTATTCCATAATTGTTATTCCATGGACAAAATACTACTGTTGAACATTATTCATGTCATATGTGTTACACATGCAGGATTATGTACTACATTCATTTAATTGGTGATGTTTGTCCTTTGTTCTCAAAGAAGACCACGATATAAGGGAGGTGATGCCATGACAAACAGATGAATTAGATTTGAATGCGGGGGGTGCTATGTTAAGTTACCTGCCTCATTTTCTCCTCTGGAGTCTTTGGTTTCAATGGCTAGAAATAAATCAGGACACATGGAGATAGCCCTGGATGCAAGGCAATCAGGGTTAAGTGACTTGCCCCAAGGTCACGCAGCTAGTAACTATCTGAGACTGGATTTGAACTCAGGTACTCCTGACTTCAGGGTCAACATTCTATACACTGTACAAGATAGCTGCTATTCATTTAATTACAAAAATACCATTCTAGCACAAGCCCTCAGCTAGGTGATGCAATGGATATTGTGCTGGACCTGGAGTGAAGAAAAACCTGAGTTCAAATCCAGTTTCAAATATTTACTGACTATATGACTCTGGAAGGGTTACTTAACCTTTATTTGTCTCAGTTTTCCTCAGCTATAAAATGGAGATAATAAAAGCACCTACCTGCCAGAGTTGTTATGAGGATCATGATGAAATATTGTTTGTAAAGCTATTGTAAAGATATTTGCCTTAGTATCTGGTACATACTAACATAACAGATATTCATTGCCTCCCTTCATTCCCACTTCCATTCCCACCTTCCTCCTTCCTTCCTTCCTTCCTTCCTTCCTTCCTTCCTTCCTTCCTTCCTTCCTTCCTTCCTTCCTTCCTTCCTCTTTCCTACTCCTTTCTTTGTTTCTTTTTTCCCCTTCCTTTTCTTTCTTCTTTCCCCTCTCATCTGGATTATTGTAATGACCTTTTAATTACAATATCCTGCAAGTCTCTCACCACTTCAATCCATCTTCCACATAGCTGTCAAAGAGAATTTTTGTTAAGTATAAGGTTAATCATGTCACTTCCCTGCTTGATAAGTTCCAGGGACTTTCTATTTCCTTCAGGAACAAATATAAACTCTCACTGATATTTTCTCTTCACAACTTATCCCTTTTCTACATTTTTAGATTTCTCACACTTTAATTTCCTTTAAAGATTCCATGGTCTAGTGATCTACTTACTGTTCCTTGTACATATACCCTGTTGCTTGTACATATAAACTGTCTTCTGTCTTCATGTCTTTGCACTGATTATTTCCCAGACCTGGAATGCTCTCCTTCCTCACCCTGCCTCTTGATATCTTTGGCTTCTTTCAAGATTCATACTATTTTGAATCCTTGCAATATAGGTGCTAAAATTTCTTGCTAGGAAAGGACAGCAGGTGCTATCTAAATTTGAGGCACCTTGAGGAAAAGCCCTGGTTGCTCTCTCCTAGTCATGGCTCATATAAGAGTGCTATTCACTGACTAGAGAGAAAGCAGCACGCCTTAAGTAAAGAGAAAAGTTTCCTTTCCAATGTTGTCAGTACATTCTTTTTCATGAGGCTTAAGTCCTCTTAAAACGACGTTTCACAATGGAAACAAACTAGCTTTTGCCAAATCTACACTTGTAATGATGCTTACCAGTATGTGTTTAGTTTATTTTTAAACAAGCTCAGAATGATGATTGGTTATGGAAAAATACATTACATTAGCTGAAGTAAGGTTTGAGCCACTAGGGACTCTATTGAGAATGTTTTAATAATGGCCTCTTGAAATATCCCAGGGACTCTTTTTTTGAGAAGATAAAATCTCAAGGACTTGCCTTTCTGTTTTCTCAAACTATCTTTTTATTGATTTTTTAATGAGGATCAAAATATGCATAAACAATGGGTCCCTTTATATATGAGTGCTAATGCAATTGCCAGGAAGCATATGGTGAGGGGGGAGGGGGCATTATCACTAGAGCATAGATTCAACAGGCGTTTGTTTTCTGTAACAAATGAAGGAGTATGTTTAGGACTGGGGAAAGTGCTGACCAGTGCATTAATGTTGACTATACCATTTGACCCAACTCTGAAGAGGAAATGGACAGTCTTTTCTTTAATGGAGGCATTGCCCTTTGCTTTTTGGTCCATATAATTTATATGGTCTCTTAATATACAGTATCCAGGAGATAAAGTGAAATGCAAAAACCTCTCACCAATTGTGTAAAAAAGGCTGCTGTGTACTTTCTGCAGCTTCCAGGCCACAGGTCAGATTCTCATCATTTTGTATCCTATTTCATCCCATCCTACTCCCACCAAATGAAGTCACTTAGTTTGAACATATTGATCTATGAAATAGAGAAGTCTCACATATGAGAGCAGGCGTGTGTTATTACATATTTAAAAAAATTATAATTGTAGCCCTTTCCTAAATGCCCCTGGGCATTTTTCAAAATAAAAATAGCAATTAAGTGGAATGAAATCCAGTGTTTGAAAACTTAAATTTCCAACCAAAAGAAAAACAGTCTCCAAAGATGTCAGAGTGGAAAATGCCAAGCAAGCAAAGAGATGTTTCCCTGAAGTTAAATAACTTGGTCTCAAACAGAAGGAGGGGAATTAATTCCCAGGACAATGAATCTATAGTAAAACAGCTTTTCTTCAGACTTTCTAAATTCTTGCCTGGGGTCTGGGAGAAAAAAAAGACACTGGATTTTCACACTTATTTGAAGTCATGAATGTCTAGAAGCAACTCAGATCCAGGAATCACTTCAAAGCTTCTAAGAGACTAAATGGGGATTCATTAGTATTCATATGCATGTGTATATAGTAAGTGGGGCAAGTAGGTTCATTGCTGTTCTGATTTGCTCTGAAATTTCTTAGAGTTAGTTCCCTAAATTCTCTGACCCTGTTTAGTCTTTTTCATTCTCTATTCTTTGGAGAACTCTTCTGTTCTATGGTTTCAGTTATTGCATTTGTGTTGATATGATGACCAATTCTGTACCTCTAATCTTGTTGACTCATTCAAGAAAGGAAGGAAACAAATATTTATTAAGTGCCTTCTATGTACTGGGCCTATGGAAAGTACTTTACTAATATTATCTCATTTGATCCTCACAACAACTTGCAAAAGTGGGTACTATTATTACCCCTATTTTCTAGGCAAGAAAAATTAAGATATACAGAGGGTTAAGTGACTTCTCCAGAGTCACACAATAAGTGACTGAGGCCAGAATGACTCAGCTCACTCTGATTCCAGAAATAACTCTATCCTCTGCACTATCTAGTTGCTTCTGAATCTATGTTATAATTGCTTATCTCTAATGGCCTCTGGACATTTTGAATTGAAGATGGACTGTTCATAGAATAGCAGATGAATAGACCAAGGGCTGCACAGGTGCCCTTGGGATATTAAAAGGCTAAGAAAGACTTCCAGAATACTAAATTGACTATGGAGGATTTGTGAAAGAAGATGGACAAGAATAGGACAAGGATGAAAAAGTTTAGATGGGCTACTACCTCAACAGACAGGTGGAACATTCAACAAGATCCTTGATTCTTTGAACCATTGTAGCACTAATGTATCTTGTTACTATTACTTCATTCACTATATCAAAAAACACCTCCATCCTCTTCCCTCTCAAATCAATTTTACTTTTGAACTCTCCTATTTTTGTCTTTGGCTTCAACTTCATCTTACCTCTGCTCAAAATTGTGTCACTTTCGTTGACATTTCTTTTCTGCATTTCCAATATTCTGTCCCATGTCTCTCAAATGGGTCCCCCCCCACCCTGTTCTCCTTGTTATTTCTTTCTTTAAATAAGCAAATTAAATAAGTATTTGTTTTTAAAAAAATCATCTTTTCCTCCCATCATTTTCCACCCCAATTAAGCAAATTAAAAAAAACCCCTTCCTCAATACAGATTTATGTAGTTTGTAAAAAATTCTTGTATTGGCTTTATATATAAATATATGTTTCTTTTATCTGCATTTTAACTTTAAGGCTTCTATGTCAGGAGGGGAGTGGCATTGATTATCATTTTGAAATGTCTCTCATATCTATTCTTTCTCACTATTATTACATTTGTTCATGCCTTTATTGGCTTTTACAAGGTACTACATTCATTTTCTAAGTGGCCTTATTGACATAAGGTTCTTTCCCTATGTCATGGACTTTCATCTGAATTTCAGTCCTTATTCTTAACCTTTCTGTCTGTTTTTCAAAGTTCTCTTTAATATGGCCTCACTTTAACTGACCAGTTCTCCCCCCCCCCCCCCCAACTATTCCCTTGTCTATACTTTTCAATTAAGTCAGACCAATCTTCTCATGGTCCTATGCCCTCAGTGTGATTTCTCATCATCTGGAATTAACTCTTCTACCAATTCAAATTCTTCCTTCAAAATGAACTCAAACCCTGCCTTCTCAAGGAAACTTTAAAACTTTTGCTCCAGTCCTCCTTATTTTCCCTTTCTCTTTTATGAACTCTAGGATTTTACAACCTGGACCACATAACTAAGCACATGTTTATAATCTAATAAATATTTTTAGTATTGTTCAATTCTTGTCAATCTCTATCCAACTGTAACTGAAGCTTTTTAAATTCAGGGACCATATTTTGGGCTTTATCTCCCATTGTACTAAGCACATAGAAAGTACTCAATGCATATATATTGAATGTAATTTTTTGAGTGCATCAACTCACTGAACACATGTGTGTACATATCATGTATGTATATATACTTGCATGTATATATATACATATATGATTTGAATTAGTGGTCCTGGGGCTAACAATACTTTGCACTTTAAATAAATGGCTATTGAATTGTTTTCAAAAATCAATTCAATAGAGAGAGAAGAAACATAAAAAAAAAATAACAAGGTGATGAGCCCTTTATGGAAATCCAGAAATATATTTAGAGTGAGGTCTTTTTTTAATCTGGAAAAAAAGAAGAAAAAGAAGAAAAGTAGAAAAAAAGGAAAAGAGAAGAAAAAAGAGAGAAAGAAAAAGGAAAAAATAGGAAAGTAAAAAGGAAAGGAAGAAAAGGTAATAATAATAATAATAATAATAATAATAATAATAGTAACTGGCTACTTTTAAGTTTGTAAATAGTTTATAAATATTATCTCATTTGATTCTCACAACAACCTTGGCAGGTGAGATAATTATTATTATTTACAGATGAGAGAACTGAAGCAAAGTTTAAATGATTTGCCATTTGTCATACAGATTGCAAGTTCTGAGACTAGATTTGAAAGAAAGAAAGAAGGAAGAGATAAAGAGATGAAAAGCACAGTAGTGAGAATTTCTACAGAGTATTCAGACTACTAGCTTCACATTCTCAAACACCACTGAGGTGCTGTCCCCAAAACACTGGTACTGAAGGGAAAAAAGAGGTTCTGGAGCACATCTCTGCTGTCCCTGAGCACCTTCCCTCATGGTAAGAAAGATAGCTGCTTTCCCCATCACAAATCTAGGATGTAGGAGTTTTTTGAGGGTTTTGCAGTTCTATCTTCTATTTTCCTTTAAATAAACAGCTCCATCATCTGGAACCGGATCTAAAACAAAGAAATACTTATTATATGTAATTGAGTGTCCAATGACCCAAGGACCAATCAATTTCATTTTTTTACAAAGGGACTTCATTGGCTGTATATTTTTAAAGGAAGCAGAATCATTGGTTCCCTGTGACACATGAACATGTTCCTGTCATATTTCTGCTCCCTCAGGTATTTGACCTTTGGAAGTAAAGTTTCACATAAAAGAGTATGAGAGTAGACAGTTTGGACAACAGTCAGGGTAGACAAACCAGTGAGAGCAAGGTAGCTTTTCTGTGGCTCTGGCCACACAGGTAGACCACCCATTTAAGAGATATACACAGAGCCTGAAACAGGCAAAGATCCTACAAGTGGCATCTGAGGTTGAAAACCAAAGAACAATCATTTCTTCATCAAAATGGGGAAAAGAATGTTAATTGAACATTCATTTAACAAAATTGTCTTTTAAAATACCTATATTCAAGTTATTATATATACCATATTTTAGTTATTATATAACTATTATGTTTATTAGTGCTGTTTATGACTCCATTTGGAGTATTCTTGACAAAGATACTGGAGTAGTTTGCCATTTTCTTCTACAACTCTGGGTCACACAGCTAGTAAGTCTTTGAGACTGAATTTGAACTAAGGAAGACAAGTCTTCCTGACTTTATGCCTGTACTCTATTCAATGTGCCACCTAACTACCAGTATATTGATTGTATTGAATCCATATAAATCTCACATTTTCTTTAATACATTGCAGGTTCTGTGAGGACACAGCTTATAAGTTAATTAACTGTATAGTTACCTAAATTTCTAGCACAATGTCATAGACAAATAAATGCTTAATAAATGGTAGTTGAATGAACACATATCCATATATTGATCCTTGTCAATATAAACATTAAAATCAGAGGATAGAGATATAATCATTCCAACATATTATAAGATCCCCTTTGTTTAAATTTAAAACAGTGCCTAGATTCAAACTAAGAGCTTGTTCATTAAGAGCAAACACAATGAAACAAAACTGCTCTTATTCTTTATAAATAATGAATACATAAAATCTGGAAGCTATTGATGTATAATATATTCAAAACCCCTCTCTTCTGTCTCCTACCCATCTTCCCCAGTCCAATAACTGCTTAAAATAGTGTTTTTAAGTTATAAAAAAATCAAATGCTTTAGTGCCAAATAGAGGTTTTGTTCATTTTTAGTTTTGAAAGGCAAGCTTTGGCAAAATATATAGGCATGGCCTGAGAGAAAGCTTCTAACAGCTAGAAGGGGGTGCTCCATTAAAAGAGGCTCTAACATTGCCTGATTTTTGAGCTTTTGGCCTCTTTGGTGTAAAGGGAACTAAAGTGATATCCCTACGGTGTTCTGTTGTTTAGAGGGATCCTTGTCTACTGGCTAAAATGCAGGAGTGGAAATTAACCCCCTCATAAATTCCATTCCCTTCCCAGTCACTAACTTGTTATGGGACTCACCTCCCCCACCCTACTTTCTAATGTTGCCCACATCTGTGAGGCACCAGTAAGATGGGAATTTACTTGTCTAAAGTGCTTTGAGATCCTTGGATGAACATATTGAAGTGTAAAGCTTTTGCTGCAATTATTACAAAGCAGGATACCCAAAGTACCTCAGTGGTAGTAGGATTTGAGTCTGGTCAGATGTAGCTTCTTTTATTTTTTAGGTTTTTGCAAAGCAATGGGGTTAAGTGGCTTGCCCAAGGCCACACAGCTATGTGTTTGAGGTCAGATTTGAACTCAGGTCCTCCTGACACCAGGGCCGGTGCTCTATCCACTACACCACCTAGCTGCCCCTCAGATGTATCTTTTGAAGAACATGGCATTAATAACCTGCCTTTTGAGAAATTCAGGTAATATGTATAATCCATTTATGTTCAATTTCCCATGAAATCTCTTTATCTTTGTTGGTCAGGCAAGGAAGGGCTGCCTTCTAATGTTGTTACTTAGCAGAATTATTCATGATGTTCAGATAGACTTTTCTCAAGATTTTTTTTTTTAGGTTTTTGCAAGGCAATGGGTTGTGACTTGCCTAAGGCCACTCAGCTAGGTAATTATTAAGAGTCTGAGGCTGGATTTGAACTCAGGTACTCCTGACTTTAGGGCCAGTGCTCTATCCACTGTACCACCTAGCTGCCCCTCAATTGTTTGTTGACTGTCACTACTACAGAATTATTCTATATGTTAGTCTAATGGTCTCAAGACTTGGATCCTAGCACATGATTTTTTCTTTCATTTACTAGCTACATATGTCTTTGGGGAAAAAATATTTCTTTGAATATTAGTTTCATCTGTAAAATGGTAATCATGTAATAATACCTTCTTTATATATCTAAGGGCAGCTGAGTAGTTGGAGTCAGGAAGATGACTTTAAATTTGACATCAGAAACTCAATCAATAGCTGTGTAACTTTGGGCAAATCACGTAACCCTATTTGCCTCACTTTCCTCATTTTCAAAATAAGCTACAGAAGGAAATGGCAAACCACTCTAGGATCTCTGCCAAGAAAATTCCAAATGGAATCATAAAGAGTCAGATATGAAATAATGAAACAACTGAACTTTCCTCATGTGTCTTCAAGATTCCTTCATGTGCATTATCCAATTAGATTCTCAAAACCATTCTGCAAAATTGCGTAGCATTAGATGGTCCAGAGATCTTTTTATTCTTGGTTTTCTACTTGAAACTTCATTGCTCAATGTAAGGAGAATGATGCCCTACTAGATACCAAAAGAAATTATTTTATGCTTGCCAAACACCACCAACTACTTGCAGCCCCCTCTCTATCACTACTACTAGTACTACCTCTACTGCTGCTGCTATTTGTTCTTGCTCTCATTCTCCTTCCTCTTCTTAAAATTGAGTTTGCTTACTACAGGTCTCACTGATAGAAAGTAGCATGATCCAAAAATTTGGAGCCAGAGAGACTGGGCTCTAATTCTGCCTCTTCCACTTGCTATTTGTGCTACTGGATAAGGGTATGGTGACACAGTAGAAAGAAAGCTGGTTACAGATTCAGAAAGACCTGAGTTCAAATCCAGTCTCAGACACTTATTATTTGAATAACCTTGAGCAAGTGGTTTAATCTCTATCTCAGCATCTTTAACTCAGAAGTGGAAAGAATAATTGCATCTATTTCCCAGGGTTGTAAGAATCAAATGGATAATATTTGTATATCACTTAGCATAGTACCTAGTACACTGTTGTTGCTTAATAAGTATCTTGAACCCTTCCCCTTTGGGCTGCAATTTCCTCACCTATAAAATGAGAGGTTTATACTAAATAATTTCTAGGGTCATGATAATTTTCTAAAGTCTAGCTTTAAATCTGTGACTCAGACTCCACTGATACCAAAACCCAAAACAATCCAAAACAAAAAAAAATATTAACAAGGAAAAGTTATCAAAGGAGGCTGAGGAAACCTTGAATTCATAGAGTTCTTTCCTGGACTTCTTGAAGTCTGCTTTCCAGTTCTTTTGTTTTTTTCCTCTGTCTCTGGGACTCATGTCCTTATAATGCATGTGTATAGTTCTATCTACACAACAACTCTATAAGGAATGTATTTCAAGAACTTTATTCTTTTTACATTTCACAGAGGAGAAAGATAAGGTTTAGAAAGGAAAAGTTACTTGCCTAAGGTCATACAGCAAGTTAGTTAAAAAGGTTAAACTAGCTTTAGGACATCTGATGAATGCTTGAGCTCAGATTCAAACCCAGATCTCTTAAGATCTTGGGACATTCTTTCATAGCATAGTATATTAAGGAAAGCTTCAGCTGATTTTTTTTTTTCTGCCAGATCCTTTGTTTCTATTTATTTGTTCCTACTTGTCTTGCTTTTTATTTTTGATAAATCCTTTTCTTTCCCCTCTCCCTGCTTTTCAATTTCCTTTTATGTATTGTCTTCCCCCATTAGAGCAAATTCATTGACACAGAATGTTTTGCTTGCTTGTATGTATTAGTATTCCTGGTGTTTATCATAGTTCCTGGAATGAACTTAATAATTGTCATATCTATCTATCCACTCATCTGTCTGACTGTTTTCTGTCTTTCTTTCTGTTTGTCCATCTATCCATGAATCCATCCATCCATCCATCCATCCATCATTCATTTATTCATTTATCTATACATCTATCCATCTACCTACCCATCCATCCATTCATCTATCCATCCATCCATCTATCCATCTATGTATCTATATATCTATCTATTTATTAGCTAAGATAACAGTCAGCTAGAAAAAGCACTCTTTCAAAACTAATGGACCATGCCAAGAAAAACCACAAACTTGGATCACTACAATTTTCCAGAAACTTAATCATACTGTGTATCTACCCAAAACAAATGCATTCATGTATTTTATTTCTCATGAAAAACATGTCAAACTTCCTATTGTAGGCATCATTGTTTTGCCTTTCCTTCAAACTATACCTAGATAGCAATAAAAGTAGACTAAATATTCTCGGATCCTGTCCTATCTCCTGGTTTAGGGTATATAAAATCAAAACTCATTTCAGTCTTCTTTCTTACTTCTAATTCCTTGGGGGACTGGTGATTCATGGGTGTAACCCCACTTAATCCTCCAAGTTGCAGCTGACTCCAATGTATTATAATTCATTTGGATGATTGGGTGGTCCAGTTTAAATTTAATTAGGGAAAGGGAATTCAGTACTCTGGGAAATGTTCATACCAGTAGAGCTAGGAGGTTCTAGGGAAGTAAGCATTCTAGTTTTCTTAATTGTTTTTTTAATTATTAATTTTTATTCTTATGTTTTGAAATAAAGTAAGCATTTCCATAACATAATAAAATCATTACTACACATGAAACCTTAAATTTACTATGCATAATTTTTTATTCCTTTCAAATATGCAACAAAATTATCATGTAAATTTCTTTTTTTCCTTCTCTCTTCTCCCCCCATTGAATCTTTAACTCTACTCCTAGCTCCACTGTTGCTTCTGAAATGCTGATAAATTGAATCCTGTGCTTTAGCAAATCCACTCAATTCACTCTTATCTGTTTTGATCACTTACATTTTTTTATCATGTTTTACATTTTGAATATTGCAAGAACTTCTTGAGGATTCTGAAACTGGCATTAGATTGCATCATGGGCTATTAATATCTCTGGCTGCTCTTTACTTCTTAAATCAGTAATTAGGTTTCTTCCAAACTTGCTATATCCTTTTTTTGGCTTTGCAAATTGTGATCTGCTGATTTATTTTTCTTCTGTGTATATGGTTAATGTGAAAGGACCTTTAGTGCTCATTAAAATGGAGACTTTTATTTGAAGGTTTGGTATCTACTTTGGGCTGATGGGACCTCATACATTATATTGCTCAACACAGAACCATCTATAATTCAGTACACGGTTACTAGGTACATAATGTTTCAACATTTGTAGTGCCTATGAGTAATTGACAATACACAATAGCAATAATAAATCACAGCTGGGCCGACTTAATCCCTCATGGTCTGTTTCAATGTCTGTGAAAGAGTGAGTGAAAAACACTGAAAAATGAGTGCCTGTGCTTGCCATTAACTCTGGAAGCTTTTGAGAGGATAAAGTCATAGAAAACATATTTCTTTCCTTTATTACTAATGCACTTTGGTGAGTGACCATTCTAGATATAGGTCACTAATGGTGGCTATTTATGTGGAAAAGCTATGGAAAGTTTACTTGACTTAAAGGGCATATAATAATAAAATAATAATAACAGCAACAATAATTCAATTAAAGAAATATTTATTAAAGAATTTCTATGTGAGATGTTATGGAGCATGAAGCGCCCAATATTTTGCAAGAGACAAGTGCTTTTGGAGTCTTCTTGATAATTGTCGATAGGGCATATGACTAGCTGAACTACCAATAAATGAAAAATTTGACTCAGGAATGAGAAAGAAATTTAGTGGGGGAAAATATATGAATCATTGGGGGAATGTTGAATTCAATATAAACATATACATCTACTCAAAAGAACACAAGAATTTTGAAAGCAAGGAAGGACAATTTTATTTGGACTTTTGTATTTCTAGTGCTTAGTATAAAGTTCAGCTTGTAGTTGAAGCTTAATAAAAGTTTGTGGAATGCATGGACTCAAAGTCAGCTTTCACAAAGTGAGTAACAACCGACATTTCTATAGTGCTTTGAAGTTTTTGAAGTATTTTACGTATATTTTACCATTTGAACCAAATAAAACTGTGAAGTTGGTTGCTGTCCTTTGTACTCAGAGACCCCAAGTAACACCACTGTGTCAGGGCCAAGGTATGTTAGTCTGCTTGTAGCCAATCAGACCAAAAGAAGCTCAGGAGAGTCTCCTCACAGTTCTGTGAAGTAGATGCTTTATATACTTACCCCAATATATGATTGACAATACTGAGATTCAGGGAAGTTATGCCTATAGAGGATAAATGTTAGCCAGTTCTTCCAAGCTGATACTTGTAGTACTGTAGTTGACTTCTGCATGTTTTATATTGTTGATTTTTTAGTCATTTTCAGTCATGTCTGAGTCTTTTGGTGCTTTCTTGGCAAAGATACTGGATTAATTTGTCATTTCTTTCTCCAGTTCATTTTATAGATGAGAAAATTGAGGCAAACAGGGTTAAAGTGATTTGTTCAGGGTCACACAGTGAGTGTCTGAGGCCAGTTTTGAATTTAGGAAGATGATTCTTCCTGACTCCTGGCCCAGCATTCTCTCCACTGTGAGAGAATTAAATTCAGAGACACCACTGGAGAGTCAAAAATGAGGTGATAAACTTTTTCTTAAAGACCACTATTCTCAGGATAATTTCAATGGAAAGAGTTCTGCATTTGGAGTCAAAGATCCAGGGTTCAAATCCTAGCTGTGACCTTAAGTAAGCCACTTAACTTCCTGGGTCTCAATTTACCCATCTGTAAAATAAGGAGATTGGAGTAGATGATCCCTGCCAGCTCTAAATCCATTTCTATGGACCTATTAGGGAATGGAAGGGAATATAGTGACAGTTGTGATTTACATTGGGAAGGAATCATAGATTTAGAACTGGCAGGGACCTCAATGACACCTAACGCAACATCTTCATTTTACAGAGGAGGAAACAGACCATTGCAGGTTAAGGGACTTGCTGAAAGTTACTTTGCTGGGGATGGAAAGACAGGAACAAGTCCCTGAATTCATGGAGCTCACAACTCAAGAGGGGAGACAAGAAGACAGCTATGTACAAAAAAGAACACAAAAGGAACAAATTAGCAATGATCAAGAAAGGGCAAGAACTAGTTACTCATTACTTTTCATCTATCTATCTATCTATCTATCTGTCTGTCTGTCTGTCTGTCTGTCTGTCTGTCTATCTATCTGTCTATCTATCTATATAAAATTTGAGGTTTCATTGATGTAGATACTATGTCCACTGACTTTACCACCTCCTTTCTGCCCTCTCTCTCCTTTCACGTACTAGGTGTACTCTGACAATGACTTTATTGCTATTTTTCTGAACAAGATACTCCACCTGATTTTAGGCATTTTCACTGATTGTTCCCCTGTCTTCCTAGAACCCTCTCTGTCCTCTTCTGTTTCCTGCCCTCCCTGGCTTCCTTTAAGTCCCAACTAAAATTTTTCTTTCTAAAAGAATTTATAATAATACTAGTGTCTTAACTCTAAGATAAACTCCCATTTTCCTGTATATATATATATATATATATATATATATATATATATGTATGTATGTATGTATAGTATGTTTGCATGGTGTCTCCCCTTTTAAACTGAGCATTGGCTTTCTTTGTATCCCCTGTACTTAGCTCAGTATGCATATACTTGCTAACTCACTGACATAGGCTGAAATCCTGAGATATCTTTATACATCTAAGAGAATTGTTGTGTCTGAAAAACTAACCTCCCTGTGCTCAATCTAGCCTTGTACCTAAAATGATAGGTTTGGTTCCTTCATCCCAGGTTGTATAATAAGAAATGAACATTCTTGATCTAGGTTTCAACTATTTTTGTCAGTGAGGAGATTGTGGGGAAGGTGGTTCAGATGATCTGTCCCTGATGATGCAAATCAGGGAATTTACAACCAAAAATTGTTAGTACTAAAAGGAAAACATAGCATAAAAAAGGATTTAGGAGAGTTCTTCTGAGTTCTGGGAGAAGAGGGGGGAAAAAAAACTGGGACCATTCTGTGAGCAAATCACATTATAGAGAAACCAGAGGGGAAAAAAGCCAATAAAAGAGAGGCAATTGTGGGCACTAATGAAAAGCAGTGAGAAGGGAAAATCAATAATCCTCTGTATATCACTGAACACCTTCCTCTGGGTTCAGAGATGTGGTGGTTTCATAGATCTCAGTTCTGTGTAGGGGGGAGGGGGAATGGGAAATATAGGGTTGTAGGGGTAGCTGGTTCCTTGCAAAATTTTGTGTGCCTTGAAGTGGTTAAGATGAATGGTAGAAGGAGTGTAGGAAGTTGCTCTTCTCCCAGGGAGAAGGAGTTATGGGATAGAAGGACATTACTCGATGTCAGTGTTTGTTAGGCAGGATCAATATAACCATGGTGAGAATATTCACTCAATTTACCCTGCAGGAAACCAGAGAATTGTCTAGGAAAATGAATGATGGGAAAAATCAGGAGTCATGAATGGTCTAAAGAATAAGGATCATACACAATATTAAAAAAATTAATGCCTTTTGTTTGTTAGGCCACAGGTATTTCTTGATATTACATAATCTAATGGCCCACTGATCTTTTCTTTGTAAGAAAACAATTAAGGAACCAACAGACAAAATAATCACATCTAATAGGTGACGCACCATTACATACTCATTGTCCTCCACCTCTAATGGAAGATTATATCTAATATCTAGTTCTATCTAGTAGATGAGGAAAATTTATTTCATCACTTCTTTTCCTGAACTAGGAGTGATCATAGCAATTAATCAGAGTTTGACTCCTTTCTGTGTTGTTTTTACTTACATGATTATATTCATTATATATTATTCTGCTTCTGCTTAATCTGTTCATATGAATCTTCCCATATTTCTCTGAATTTCTCATTGTTTAATAATGATATCTCATTATTAAACATTTTGTTTAACTATTCCCTAATTAATTGTCATCCATATTATGTCCTTTTTAAAAAAATTTTCTTGCTACCACATAAAGTGCTGCTATGAATATTTTGGTAGATGTGTGATCCTTTCATTCTGTCTTTGACTTCTATGGTTATGCCTGCTGGTGGGCACATACAGTTTTGTGTCTTTTCTCATATACTTCCAAATTGTTTTACAGAATGGTTGGACCAGTTCTCAGTTCAACAAACATTGTTCTTCTCTTCTGTAATCCTTTCAACATTGACTATTTCTCCCTTTTATTATCTCAGTTACTTTGAGCTTATAGCACAACATATTAACAGTGTGTGGCTCTAGTATGAATGGGCACTAGAATAATGTTTTGAGGAAAGGAGAGCCGATTAATCCTTTGTGAATTCCTGTTCAAGAGGACTAGGGGTAGGACTAGGAGCAACTTTTGGGGCAAAGGGGAGAATATAAAATTGAGGCCTAATACTTTGAATAATTCACATCACTATTTAAAATAAGAATCAAGATTTTCAGGACCAGGTTTTCAAAATTCCTTTACTCATTTAAGGTCTGAGACAATTCCTTTATTGATATAAGATAATGCCACCAATCTTTAGTGCACACTCTTATTAGCTCAAAGATCTTTTTTAAGCTGGAGAAATGATGTATTATGGGCTTCACTTGTGTGGAGGATTAGAATAAAAATTTCCAATACTTTGTAGTCTTTTCCTGCTTGCTTGTGTGCTGTGCCTTTTAACAAAGGGCACATCAACACAGACAGACTAAATAAGGAAGCATAGGACTTGGGAATGATAAAGGTCAACAAAGTCAATAGGACTGATATTATTTATCACCAATCACTTATCCTGATGACAGCAATGACGGAGAGGGGAAATGGTCTGTTCACCCATGTGACCCTACAACTAATCAGTTAGTTGATCATAAACTACAAACAAAATCAATCCCAGAGGGATAAATAGATACACACATACACATATCTTTCTTACTATTAGTCCTTATCCTTTTGGCATTCAGCCATATCTAAGCTGTCTTAAATATCAAGCTTGTGTTTAAAGGTCCAACTCAGCATCCTAAAATAGACAATCCTTTTATATCCATTTTTTTTTCTTACAAGGCAATGGGATTATGTGACTTGCCCAAGGTGACATGGCTAGGTAATTATTAAGTGTCTAAATCCAGATTTGAACTCAGATTCTCCTGAGTCCAGAGCTGGTGCTCTATCCACTGCCCTTTTTTATTTCCATTTAAAAAAAATTTCTTCTTTCTATAATTTTCATACAACTATTTTTCTTATGAAGGTAGGACAGAATTCCAGTTGTCAGGAATATTTACCCACAGGAGACTCTGAAATAAAACAAGTTGGTTGTATATAAAAAAGAATGGGAGCATCTAGGTGGTGCAGTGGATAGAACACCAGCCCTGGAGTCAGGAGGACCTGAGTTCAAATTTGACCTCAGACACTTAATAATCACCTAGCTGTATGGCCTTGGGCAAGCTACTTAACCCTATTGCCTTGTAAAACCTCACCCCAAAAAAGAATGCTGTCTGATAATTAACCAAATTTATATGATAAAAATATTACCAAAAAAAGTCTGTGGTATTAGAACAAATTGGAAACAAAGACTTTAAACTTTAAACAAAGTAGATAGAAGTAACTTTCAATTCTTTAACATCCTTTTCCTGAATCTAATTAAATCTGAATTCTAAATTACAATCCTGATGGGGTTGTCAAGTGATACCTTGTTGAAACTAACTGTCCTTAAATTTTATGCCTTTATTTTCAAGTGCTGCCCTCTAGGGATCAATGTGAATCTCACAGAATCCCTGGTATTTGCCTCGAATAATTGGATTGATATTTTCTATTCAATTAAGAAAGCATTTATTAAGTGCTTACTATGTGAGAGATACTGTGTTAGATACCAAAGATACAAAGATCAAAAGAAAAAAAGGGAACTTAGTATAGATGTGCACTAACTTTCAAATAGGGAGGCAGGCAGATTTCTAGGTAGTGATTCTAAAACTAATTAAGATGGATATGCATTTTAATATGATTAATGCAGTGAAATCAGAATCCTGATACAATGAAAAGAATGTGAGTGGCTCTGCTACTTAATATATGTGTGACTTTGGGCAAACCATTCAATCTGCTGATTTTCAGTTCTGTCTAACTCTTTGTGGCTCCAATTGGGGTATTCTTGGCAAAGATATTGGAGAGGTTTGTCATTTTTTTATAGTTCATTTTATAGAAGAGGAAACTGGGGCAAACAGGGTTAAGTGACCCAGGTTCATACATATATTAAATGTCTGAGGCTGGATTCGAACTGAAGAAGATGAGTCTTCCAGACTCCAGGTCTAGCACACTATTCATTACACCACCTGATTGCCTATATTTAAGATAAAGAACTTGGGTAGTCCCAAGGCTCCTTAAAACTTTAGATCTAGGATCCTTATACAAGAGAAAAACATAGAATTTAACTATGTGTTAAATTTAGAACTCTAGAAGGAATCTTTGGGATCATATACTCCAACTCTCTACAAAGAGAGATTATATGATTGACATTAAGTCATAAAGGGGGCACTATGATTTCAGATGATTGTCTTTCTACAGATATCTAGATAAGTTTTTTTTAATCTACTTTTAGGTATTACTGCTATAGTAGCCACTGTACCCATGGATTCTTTTACTGATTCTATTACCAGGGGGGGATATCTTAGGATCTTAGAATCTTTTGAATTTACTAGTTGTCAGGATATTTCTATCTCAGAATGCCCATTCACCTAAGAGCAGGGGAAAAAACCATGATAAAAAGATGTCATATTTTCTTTTGTTTCATGTTTTCATGGTAGCCAGGTGAGACTTAACAAGGCAGTCATTCTTTTACTCACCTGGAAACTTACATTAGTCCTTGCCTCATTCACTATCAGGAAAGAAAGAATGAAAGACTATAAGATCATCACATAGGGGAACTTGTTTCCAGTTTAGTGCTTACTGAGTCTTTGGTTCCTCCAAAGTCTTTCTTAGCCAATTAGAAAACTTTTTTCTTCATATACTGCCAGCTCCTCAATCATGAATAACTGGAAACAGGTCCCTAAAATTCTATATGTTGGATTAGAGCCAAAGAGGGGATATCTTCATCTACTTTATATAACCTACTGGGAAGAGAAAATCTAGGAATATTCTAAGGACCATTGACCAGTCTCCCCTTTACAACATATGAAATTGAGGGTATGGGATGGGTAGAATGTGGCTCTGAAAGGAAACAATATCTTAAAATTATAAAATATGTAGATCAGGACCTTAAGCTTTTACTCTGCATACAGTTTAGCTGATTTAGTGAAATATTGCTTGTTTCTTGAAATCTGCTTACATCAAATAAGAAACAGTCTGCTTAAAAGCACAAAGATCTTTGAATAGAAGACAAGACTACTGATGGCAGTGAACTCACCATAAAACATTTTTTCAAATAAACTTTGGCAAGGCCACACTGGAGCTAATTCTAGTTTGCTCAGTTATCATTTCATACTCTTAATAGGGTCACCCAGCATGGTTATCACTCATAATTTCACATCATCAATTAGAATATGTCTGGGTTTACAGGACTCCCATTAGAAACTGGTCATCAAGATTTATGGAATGAAAAAAATGGATATAGCCTCCAAAGAATCTCAGCAGGTTCATGATGCATTAATTAGAATATTTGAATGTGGAATCATGAAGACCTGAGTCACAATCCAGCCTCAAAAACTTTCTAACTCTGTGACTATAGACAAGTCCCTTAACCTCTGTTTCCCTTAATTTTCTCATTTTTTGTGGGACAATATGGTTAAGTGACTTGTGCAATGTCATACATCTAGTAAGTGTCAAGGGTCTGAGGTAAGATTTGAACTTGGTTGGTATAGTAATCTCCTGATTCCAGGACTAGTGCTTTACCACTGATTCACCTAGCTGCCTCCTAATTTTCTCATTTGTAAAATGGGTATAATAATCATAATATCCATGTCTCCAGGTTGGTATAAGGATTATATGAAGTAATATTTATTAAGAGTCTAGCATATAGTATGGACTCTATAAATGTTTCTTTCCTTCCTTCATGTCATTTAAATCTTTCCAGGTTTACAGATTACTCTTCTATAAAACAAGAGATGGGGCAGCTAGGTGGTGCAGTGAATAGAGCACCAGCTTTGGAGTCAGGAGGACCTGAGTTCAACTTCAGCCTCAGACACTTAATAATTACTTAGCTGTGTGGCCTTGGGCAAGTCACTTAACCCATTAGCTTGCAAAAACAACCAACCAACCAAACTAAAAACACCCAAGAGAACTGAACTAGATGACTGAAGTTGTTTGCAGCTCTTAATCTGTGATAGTTTTATTTTATGATTATTTTGACCTTACATAGTTTCAGAGCTGCTTTCGATATTGCATTATAATTATTTGTTCATGTTTTATTTTTCCTCATACTTGACCATAACTCCTTGAGATCAAGCAATGACATTAATTTCTTATTTCATTGTATTCTTTTTTGTAATCCTAAAGTCTTGCATGGGAGAACTTGATAATTTTTATTGAATTGGATTTGTTGAATTTCCTGGCAGTTTATATTTGCTTGTACCATTGTAATTTTTGAATATTGGAAAAGGAAGTGGCAAACCACTGCAGTATCTTTGCCAAGAAAACCCTGTTCAGGGACACGAAGAGTTAGATGGGATTGAATGACAACAAGAAAGAATTTTGAATATATTTACAAATGTTGATCCAATTTGATATGCTACTAGAATTTATCAAGATGTACCAGAGTTAGAATTGAGCTTGGGAAACTAGGTCTTTTTTTAAAAAAAAAATTATAAGACCTTGAATTTAGAGAGGTTACTGTTAAGAACAAACTTCTCCAGCAGGTTTGAGTGGGGTGGTTAATTGCTCCTCTCATGGGAAGGTAAAGTTGGGAGCAGTAGAGTCCCCAACATTATATCCCTCATAGATAATAACATACCTGTCCATAATCCCTCTTCATAATCCTACACCTACATCATTGCCTCCAGGTTCTCTAGTGAATATAATTTACCAACTAAAAGACTGACCTAAGATCTGGGGAAGTTGAAGTCCAGGAGAAACTCCTTTTACTTTGACCCTACGGTGGAAAGTAACTCCCACCTAAGTCAACATTGTGAGGGACCTTTGAATTGTTTAAACTCTAAGGCTTGCTGAGCATAGATTCAAGCACTTATAAAAGGGATTCTTAACCTGGGAGCTGTGAACTCAGATAAAAAAAATGCATATTTATTTTCACTCATCTTTGGTTTCCTTGGTAATTTTCTGTATTTTGTTTTATGCATTTAATAATGTTATTCTGGGAAGGGGTTCCAAGTCTTCACCATACTGCCTAGGGGGTTCAGAGCACAAAAAAAGGTTATGAACCTCTGGCTTAGAAAGCATTTCTTTTTGCCACATGAATACTGAGATTTTGACCTCTCTTGCCACTGCTTCTATTTGAGCACTAAACCTAGCAGAAGGAAATCACCTATGAGGACATATGCCCTTTCCTACTAACCTCATCATGATCTAAGATGCCATCCCTATTTTCATGTCTTTTTTTTTTCTTCTTTTGCTGGAATGGCCTCCTCCCAACTTCCTCTCATCCACTAGCTTCCTCAAGACAGTGCATCCCTATTACTTTTTAACTTTTCTCCTTCCCATTTAAAAGTATTTTATTTTTTTCCAATTCCATGTTAAGATAGTTTTCCACATTCATTTTTAATACCATTTGGAATTCCAAAATTTTTTCCCTCCACTCCTTCTGTAAGCAAGCAAGCAATCTGATATTGGTTATATATGTACACTCATTTTAAACATGTTTCTAAATTCATCATTTGTAAAAAAAAGAATCATAACAAAAGGGAAGAAAACCACAAAAAGTGAAAATTAATATGCTTCGAGCTCCATTTAGATTCCATGGTTCTCCATTTTCCATCATGAGTCTTTTGAAATTCTTTGATCACTGTATTGTTGAGAAGAGTTAAATCTATCATAGTTGATCATGGCACAATGTTGCTGTTATTGTGTACAATGTTTCCTTGTTTTGCCCATTTCACTCAGAATCAGTTCATATAAGTCTTAGGATTCATAGTTCTTAAGAGCCCTTGAGATATAAACTAAAAATGTATCACTTTTCAAAAATGAATTTTGTAAAATTATAAGGAACAATCTCAATCCCAAAGAAGACATATGAGAAGATGGAGTCAATAGCTGTGGAATATTGCAAAGAATGTTAGTTTTTTTTAATTCAATTAAACTTCTTTTTTGGAAGCTATTTGTCACCCAGCATGTGATAATATCTCCATGCTGAAGAATTCTGTACAGTCTTCTGGGGAATGTGTTCCCAAAGAACAGCACTCAAATTGTTAGGAAGTTTTCCCCTGATATCAGGCATAAATCAGCCTCTTTGTACCTTTTATACATTTTTTTTTCCTGAAAGAGAAGATATGGACAAAAAACAAAATTCAAACTTTTTTTTTGCCCACACAAACAAAAGCTCTAAAGCATTAAAAATTTCTTGTTAAAAGTTCATTTTAAAGATAAGTCTTCCCTAGTCATCAGCTGGTCAAAGAATATTAAGGCAGTTTTTTTAATGAAGAAATGAAAACTGTATAATAGTATGAAAAAATACTCTAAATCATTATTATTAGAGAATATTATCTTACACCTAAAATAATGGCTAAAATGATAGCTGCTCTTCAATTGAGGACTGGCTAAACAAGTCAGTATGATTGTGATGGAACACTGCTGTGATAATAGAAATTGATGTAGAAAAATATAGAAAGACTTGAACCTATTAAGGAAGATACTCTCCACCTTCAGAGAAAGAAATAATGAATAGAAATATACATTGTATTACATATATGTATATGTATATATTTATAGGTTTCCATCCATCCAACTATCCATCATACATATACACATATATTTATACATTTAATTGTAGTCTTCTCTAGGGTGGGGGACAAGGGGAAGAGAGGATAAAAAAAATCAAATAAAAAGTGCACAGCAGAGAACAAAATAAAAGCTATAAGGAAGCACAGAAAGCTTTAAAAACATGTAGTATTTATTTCATAGTTTTTTTTAAATGGAAATTTATTATTTTATATTGAAGCCTCTCATGTTCTGCTATGTACATGGCAATGGTTTTTTTTCAGTTTGTATTTAAGTTTAAAATGAACAAACAAAAACTTAAAAAGAAAGATGAGGCTTTCCTAAAGGGCAGTAGACAGATACGTGGTGAGCAGGAATAGCTATTAACACATTATCAACCAAAATTTATGCAAATTGTCTTTAGAATGTGGTTGGAGAAATATAACATTGGGAAAGAAGTGGAAGGGTCAGTGATAAGAGCATGATTTGAACAAACTGCTTGCTCCCCTGATTTCCACACATCAAGAAGCCTAGAGGAAGACTTTTAGCATACTAGATGAATCCACTTTGGAATATTAGATAATTAGATGAGGCAGCAGATAGAGCACTAGACACTGAGTCAGGAAGTTCAGAGTTCATTTGTAGCCTGTGTAACTAGTCATTTAACTTCTTTTTGTCTCAGTTTCCTTCATTGTAAAAGAGAGGTAATTAGAGCAGCTACCTTCCAAGGTTGTTGTAAAGATGAAATGACATATTAGTAGGCACTTAAAGGGCTTGTTTCCTTTCTTCCTGGTATTGATTGAAACGTAGTATTTACGTGGAGAATTTTATTTCCTTTCTGGTTTAGGGCTTATATAGTTTTGAACTGGGGAAAATGGGCTGTTAGATTCAATCAGGAAGAATGATAAGGTAGCTCATAAAACCTCAATTTCACATTTATGTTTTCTAATAGGGGTCATAGGTATATTGATAGACCAATAGTCATGTACATTTAATAGAAAGGGAGAGAGATCAAAATTTATAATTAAATTGTTGTTCAGCCATTTTTTACCTTATCTTTGATTTTCTTGGCAGAGACATTGGAATGGTTTGTCATTTTCTTCTCCAGCTCATGGTATAGTTGAGGAAATAAGGTTAAATGGCTTGCCCAGGGTCACACAGATAGTAAGTGTCTGAGGTCAGATTTTAACTCAGAAAGATGAGTTTTAGTGATTACAGGTTAGGCATTCTATACACTGAACCATCTAACTACCTGTATATTCAATGTATTGCATCACATATGTATGTCCTATTTCTCCAATACATTGTAGGTTCTGCTTCTTACTACTTGTGTGACCTTGGGCAAGTCACCTCAAATCTCAATTTCCTCTATATACAGAGAGAGGACATTGTATTAAATCTTCCAGTGATCCTATAATGAAGTGAAAGGGTAGAATGAATGTTAATTAACTGTCTGAGGACCTCATTCAGTTAGAGGTAAATAACTGAATTTGTTGGATCTTTAATTTAATAAGCCTTTCACCCAGACAAAGTGACTAGAAGTTTAACAATCATTCATGAAATCTTTACAGTAATGAATTTGATGGGCAGCCCACCTACTTCAGATTAGTGCTTTTATATTGGAGTGAGAAGTGAGGGAAGCTGCATGAAGGCTGACTTTTTAATTTTTTTTGGTATTTTTAGTGCTGGATACTTTGTAGGTGCTTATTTAATGCTTGTGGAATGAATGAACAGTATAGGTGTGGGGTGTGGAATGAAAGGAAAGGGGGGAAGACAAGAATTTCAATTATTAGGTATTTGTTATTCTCCTAACCCCTCCTATAATTATTTATTGGGACCCTTCATAATCCACAAGGTAATTCAAAACTCCAGTCAAATAATACCAACAAATTATTCTTTGCAATGCAGTAGATTTTACAAAAGTCTGAGATCAGCTGAGGACATTGGACCAAAACACATAAAAAATAATGAGATCAATTTAAGAAGCTCAAGATTATATTTTCTGCTTGGAACTAACCTTCCTAGAATTGTGGGGTTTTTTTTAATGGTAATTAAGTAAATACAGGTAAATATACTGAAATTTTATTTCTGCTTCACCAATCCTATCAGTCTAAGCCTTTCTAAGACCAGATCAAAGGAAACTTACATGCTTCTGCTCAGAAGGGGGAAATGGGAAGGGAAGAAACATCTATAAGATTCTTAATAAATAGTTAATAGATTTCCAAAGCACTTTACAAATTTTATCTCATTTGGTCCTCACAAGAACTCCGAGTAGTAGGTGCTGTTATTATGCCCTTTTTACAATTGAGGAAAATGAGGCAGATAGTAGTTAGTGACTTGACCATGGTCATATAGATGGTAAATATCTGAGGTTAGATTTGAATGTAGCTATTCCTGACTCCAACCCCAATGTCCTATTCACCATCCTTACCTACCTTCATCTGAATCACATGAAGATTTTTTCAACCAGTTGTCAATATTATCAGATTGAGGCTCACAATTATATATTAACTAAATTCTTTTAAAAATTGTTATTATTTATTTTTAACATTTATTTTTTTAAAAAATTGTTTTGAGTTCAAAATTCTCTCCCCCTCTTGCCCCTACCCCACCTGTAGAGAAGTTGAGAAATATGGTATCAATTATACATATGTAACACCCAAATTTTCTTATTATTTTTCTGGGACAATATTTTAAAAACAATTGAAACATTTTTCCCCAAACTTTAAAGCACTATATAAATGCTAGCAATTATTCTTATTGTTATTAAGCCAGAAAAACTTACTGTCTCCTTACCCACATTTAGGAGACTAGTCAGTATTACCTCAGTAGCTCAGTCTAGAACTACCTCTTTCTGGAAATAGTACTAATCAGAATCCCAGAGTTAAAAGACAGGAATTTTATTTCAGGCTCTGTTACTAAGTATAAATGTGATCTTGGTTAGATGTTTTCTCTGAGTCAAATCTCCTTAACAGTATAATGAAAGAGTTTCCAACTTTAATATTACATCTAAGATCCATGATGTAATAGGAGAAAGTGAAATGAAAACAAGGCTAGGTGGAAATGCAGAGTGGAGTGGAATGGGTTGCTTTACTGTGGTGTGATCCTCCAATCCTCTGTCTAGAACCTATCTATGTCCCTCCCTTCAAACAGAAGCAATCCCCTTCAACTTTGCCCTCCTGAGTAGTTTAATAGTGATCTATATGTAGCCAAACATCCAACTCCAGGGAATGTCAGAGATAAATTTGGCAATTATTCAATCCAGCCATTTAAAAATACCTTTGATGATAACCTGAACAAAACCCCAGAGGTTACTTTCATGTAATTCTCTTCCCAAGTCTGGGGGCCTCCTGAAGGTCATTGAAGGAAGCATTATTAGTCTTCCTGGCACATTAAGATATGTGATGTTTCAAAGTCATATGTTGCATGTCAGCTTGTTCTCCTCACCACAAGAAGCTCTTATATCTTTGGATAATGTCCAACTTAGGGGGTGGGAGGAAGAGGAGGTGGATAATGAATCTAAAAGGTTGGAGAGCTTTTGACTTCCAACATATTATTTAGGAAACCTATCCTTTACTGCATTTTCTCAACATCACATTTTCTTTTTTTCCCAGCCTCTAGACTGAACTTTCAAGTGAAATCACTTTTCTTGATTCATGTCTTACTTTGTTGTTGGGTGGGTCAGCATTGTGGTAGCTTAGTTAGTGATACTAAGATAAATAGCTAACTTCTAGCACTTCTACTGCAGCCCCTTTGGGAAAGGAGCATAACAAACCCATAATTCACTTAGAGTTGAAATGTATTATGTGTTGGGTGCTTTCCATGTTTCTAAATATTTACTTCAATACTTACAGGATTTGTGATGTCCTAGTGTGGATGATAACCCCTCTATAACTTACTTATTAGACAGTTTTGGAGAGTTGCTATGGTTGGAAAATGAATTGCTCTGTGGTTGGCCTGTTGATTCTGAACTTAATTTGACTAGTCTTTGGACAATAGATGGGTAGGCCATCAATTGACCCATTTAAAACCTGCCAGAGATTGAAGAGTGGAATAAAGTATTGTGTTTAGAGTTAAGTAAGATTATATTTCAACTTTTACTTCAGATACTTTGTATCTAGCAGACTGGGTAAGTCCCTTAACTTATTTGTAAAAAACTTATCTATATTTCCTTATCTGTAAAATTTTTGTTCATTTTTTTATCATTGAAAAATATTTACTTAAAGACTTTTAGTGAGGAAAACCCACTATATCCCAGGGCAGCCTAATATAACTTGTTGTGGTTCATTTATATCTGATTCTTCATGACAACATTTGGGTTTTCCTTATCATTTCCTTCTCTAGTTCATTTCACAGATGGGGAAACTGAGACAAAGAGGGGTACATGATCTTGCCCAAGGTCACACAGCTAGTAGGTGTCTGAGTCCATATTTGAACTCAGGAAGATGAGTTTTCCTGATTTCAGGCTTAGTGCTCTATATTTTTCATGTAGAAAAGAGACTAGCTCTGTTTAGTTTGGCTCCAACATGTAGAAATAAGACTAATTGGAAGCAGTGGTGAGCTGGAGTCAGTTCAAATTGAACTCCCTGTTAAATTTTCAGTGTGACCATTTACACTTAAGAAATTAGCAAATGCTACTAATCATGGATTGCTTTGTTGTTTGGATTACCTAGATTTAAGAAAGTCACAGTAAAATTGTTAATAAATGTAAGTTAAATTTAAAAGTGTGATGGGTGTATATTTTTTCCCCAAGGGAGACAGTTTTTAGACATTTACCAGCACATCCCTGGATGAAAATCACAATAAATCTGGCTTAGTGCTAATGTAAGGAAACAGAGGCAGCTAGGTGGCACAGTGGATAGAGTGTCAGGCTCATTTTCCTAAGTTTCCTAAGTTCAAATTTGTACTCAGACACTCACTAACTGTGTGACTCTAGGCAAGTCACTTAATCCTGTTTGCCTCAGTTACCTCATCTGTAAAATGAACTGGATTTGGTATCTTTGAAAACTCCAAATAGAATCATGAAGAGTCAGACACAACTGAAAACAAATTAACAACAAATTAACAACAAAATCAAAGGCAGAACTGGGAGCTGGGGGGTAGACATTATGCCAATAAGCACCTACTATATTGTAACAAGACCTGGGTATACAAAGAAAGATAATAAAGCCAAACCAATCAGTCCCTATTTTCAAGGATGAAGACAAGACTGAAACTATCTGAACAATAGCAATGGAAACAGGTTCTAATCAAATTGAACAAAAGCTGCCTTGAGAGTCATGAGACACCAGGTCTTAGGGTAAAGACTGGTTAAGGTTTTGCACCCTATACCCTTGTTCAGGTATCAGCTGTTCTAAGTAACTTCTGAGGTTCTTTCTAATTATTAGATCAGCATGGCATAATAGAAGGAGTTTTAGATTTTGGAGAACGTTAGTTAAAATCCTGGCTCAGTTACTAGATGTCTTACTAAGATGCCCTGGGCTGGAAAAAATGATTCATGGTTACTTTTTCTTGCCTTTCCTGCTAAGAATTTGGTCTAGTAAGCTTTCTAAGTTGTTGTGAAGAAGGTTATAGAGAAGCAAAGGCAAAAATGCTACCTTCCACTCCACCATCTTGACTTCTCCCCTTAACTTGAATTTTTAAGTAGTTCTAATTATAAGAAGTTTGAATTTGTCTTTGTTCAACTTCTAGCCATTGTTCCTGTTTTTACTCTCTGAGATCATCAGATCACTTCCAATCTCTCTTCCAAATGACACCCTTCAGATATATGAAGACAACTATCATGCCTCCTTTAAGTCTTGAACTTCAAACCAATTCTCATATGCTATGGAATCAAGATCTTTCATCATTCTAGTTACTCTTATCTCAAGTCAGTAAGCAATTATCAAGTGCCAGATACTATTCTATGCTCCTGGGATTAAAATGCAAAAAAAGAAACATAAAAAAATTTAAGAAGAAATATACAAAAATACAAAGAGAAGGATTGTCTTTGCCCTCAAGGAACTTTTAATCTAACAGGAGAATATAAAGGTATCTGAAAAGTAGGGATGAATGTGGTGAGGAAGTACCTGTGCTAAATAATGCCATTGACCGGAAAATGAAGAACTGTCTGGTCTAGATCCTTTCTCAAAATTGAGATTCTCAGAATCCACCAATTGGAAGAGGAACCATACAACTCTGAGATGGTATGGTTCTTTGGATACTTCCAGCTTATCAGTGATTCTCCTAAATTGTGGTAGCCAGTGTGTTTCAAAATACTCTAGATATAATCTGTCTAGGGCAGAATATATATTCTTTTTATCTGTCTCTTACTTTAGTCCAAAATCATGTTAGATTTTATTGCTTTGTTGACTTATAATGAGCTCATAATAAACTAAAATCACCAAGTCTTTTAAAAAATTTTTCCTAAAAAAATATTATTTTTTAAATTTATGGATTAAAACGAACATTTCCATGACAGTATAATAAAAAAGGTGATTTCACATGAAACTATAAATATATCATGTCATCTTGATATTTCTTTTAAATAAGGAATAAATTATCATGCAAATTTCTTTTCTTCTCCTTTTTTCTATCCTCCCCTCCCCACCCTGTTCTAGAGATGGCTACCAATAGGTGTAATAGGTATATATATATATATTTATATATGCAAAATTATATATATATATTATATATATACTTCTTTCTTCATATATCCTTTATATTTAATCTGGATATTTATATTAGTCAAAATAACTTAGTTAAAGTCTTCATAAGTCTAAGTTCAACCATATCTCTACTGTGCCACTTAAAATCAAAATTCTTATTCATCAGTGCTATTGGTCTCAGGGATCAGGAGGAAAGCAAACTACTTTAATAAATTCACACTTAGATGTGAATGATTGAATGCCCCATTTTATACTTCCAAGGATATTTTAATTTTGAAAGAAGATTTAAGAATTTAAATAAAGAACCACATTTACATTTGTAGGGCAGTATTGTGTCAATAATTTCTGGTAATAGTTGTTCTCCATTTTTCCTCCTCTATAAAGAAGGAAATGGAAAATGAGGAGAGGGGAAAAAAATCATTTTGACCCCTAGTTCCCTCTCCATCCAGATTATTGTTGTTGTTGGTTGCTTGTCCTTTGTTCTTGAAGAGGACCAATGATATCAAGAGGGTAATGCCAGTGACTTGGATTTAAATGAGGCACTCACATGTAAGAATATGACTTCCCATGTAGACAGAGGGAGAGAGGGAGAAGAAGTAAAAAAAAGAGAAGGGAGAAGAAGAAAAAAGAGAAGGTGGAGGAGAAAATAGAGGAAGCAGTTTCTTTGCTACTTCTTGTGCCCTTCCCAGGTACTTCCTAATTGGAGCCTGAGATCTAGGCTCATCTTTACTTGTCAGTGAAGGGGGAAGGATCCCAGCAATTTCTTTCCTCATTCAATTCTTTTTCTCTTCTCTCTCTCCTCCTCCTCCCTTTTAGGCTAAAAAATGTAATAAACAATAGTGAAAAATTCTTCCCTCCAAACCATGAGCTCATTTTCTCACCAATAAACACATATGCAATGAAACAGACATAGGAATGTATAAGAGATCCACACATGGACAAAACACATGGGTAGGGTAGCAGTATGAAGAACTGAACATTCAAAGAACACATGTGACCTCAACACATGCTCAGAGAGGCAGCTCAAGCCTCTGAGGCTGTGAAATTAATGATATCTTCTGCTTATGTAACTATGCCTCTTTCTGTTTGATCTGTTCCCTGAATGTGCCTTGCATCTCAGCTACTTCTTGGTTGGTGTGATAGCTCTAGTCTAACTTGTCTTTTCATCAGCTGTTTCAACCATCACTATCCATTGAAGAGTGCTGTGGATGACAAGGTTTTCCCTTTTAGGGAGGAAGATAATAGTTCTTTTAGTCTGTTGAAAGAAGAGCTAGAATTCTTTTAGTCTGGTCTTTTAGTTTCTTACTATCCACCAACTATATGGTTGCTGTTTCTCCTTTGTGCTTGAAGAAGACCATGATATGCAGATAATGCCATGACTTACAAGTGAATTGGTTTTAATTGAGTCAAGGCTGTGCAAAGATACCAGCCTGACTTTCTCCTACAGAGTCATCTGGGTCCAATGCCAATCCAGTTTGGAATGACTGGAGATGGCCCCTGATTCAATGGGAGACTATTGCTTTTTTTGGGCTAAGGTCTTTCCCAGCTCTCAGTCTGACTGAGGTAGCACCTATTCAGTGATACAGGGTAGTACCCTTCAACTATAACCTTCAGTTGAAATATTGTCTTCTTTAGAGCTGATTGCAATTCACTTTGCCATCTGCTGGAGGTGTCATTATTAGAAGAGTTTATCTCCTGCAGGGAAGGCTATAGCTTTCTTTAGCAAGCATTCATAGCCAACAATTATGAAGTCTTCTTCAGTTCTATTCATTCAATAGCTAAGAAACTCCTTCTTTCATTCAGGTTGTCAAAAAAGTAGAAAATATGCTAATATCAGCTCTGTCCTTTTAATTCCTTTTAGAACCCTTCTTTTTACTATTTTCTTTCTTCTGAACTCCCTATTCATTATTTTTTTCCTAAATGCTTCTCAATTCAAGGATCATCTGGCTTATCAGAAATCCATTTTAGTTTTTAGGTTTTGTTATGGCCCCTGGTTAAGATAAAAAGCATCAGGGCTCAGTTTTCTCAAACAGAAAAGGAATTGGATGGTCCATGTAAGAAAACTTTTAAACTCTCCTCTATCAACCTTTCTCTTTATTGGCAAGCTAAGTCTGAAAGTCAGTTAATCTCTGTCCCATATCTCTAATATAACAATCAATCAGTGTTTATTAATCACCCACCATGATCCAGACACATAAACAATACATCATAATTTGGTTTCTTCCAGGTCTCCTTATGTTTATATTCCTAACACCCTGCACAGTACTGGAAACATACTGGGGATTCGTAAATATTTATGTGATTGGAGTGGATTTAATTGTATTATAGTTATTTTACATTGCCAAACTCAATTTTTAAGAGTTTTCCTTCAGGGTAAATTCTCTAATAGCTAGAAAAATTAACTTAAATTTACATAAAATTATATGGTTTGCAAAACACTTTTAACATAGCAATCTCTTAAGTCAGGTATTGAAAGAAATTTTAATTTTTAAAATTATTTATTTATTTGTTGCAAGTAGTATTTTTAACCTTGTTTTATAAATGAGGAAACTGATGCTCAGAGAACAGTGTGACCTAAGGTCAAACAACTGCTAGTGACAAGCAGTTGGATTCGAACACAGGATTTTCATGACTCCAGATCAGAGCACTAGTTCTTTATTTTGTCCCAGATAAACAATCTACGAATGAATTAGTGAATGAACAACCAAAAAAAAAGCATTTATTGTGTATTTTCTATGCATATTGTACTGTGCTAAGTTTTGAAAAGCCAGTAGAAAAGTGAGACAGTCCCTGCTCTCAAGTAGCATAATAGAAATAGAAGGGTGCAGCTGGAGGGCAGATGGAAAGGTCCAGGATTCTTTAATGTGCTTTGGGAAGGCAGATGGTAATTCATCTCTTTACATGTCATTTCACTGATAAAACCAAATCCATTTCAGATCTTGAGTTATTTGACAATTCCAAGGACTTGTATAACAAGAATTTTCTTTTCTGAATCTTCAGTAACTGTGACTCTAAAGTAGATGGGAGCTGAAAGAGCTGCAGTTGTAGTTGTCAAGTCTCCAAGAGGGTCTTTCCCCTACACAAAACTTTAGGGAACCAGCTGGAGTTCTGGAGAGTGCTAGTATTAATACTTATCAAATACAGACAACAATAATCACTTGTGCCTTTTTTCTTCTTTTGCAAGGCAATGGGGTAAGTAGCTTGCCAAAGGTCACACATAATTATTTAGAGTCTGAGGCTGCATTTGAACTTGGATCCTTCTGACTCCAGGGCTGGTGCTCTATCCACTGCGCCACCTAGCTGCCCCTATCACTTGTGATTCTTTAAAAAAAAAGTATACATCCAACTTCATAACAGTCTTACTTTCTAAAAAAAGGATTAGTTTTGCATTTATTAAAAGACAAATATAACATTCAACTTTCTAACAATTTTATTATCACAGTTATCCTCTTCCCATTGATAAGGACCAAGCTCCATGAGCTTCCTTCAAAATTTGTGAAGTGTCTTTGGGCATCTGTTATACTCTCTTTTGCTCCCAGTTTCCACATCTAGAAGAACCAGCTCCTCAGTATTTGTAATGTAGAAAGGTTTAAGGAACTGGAGTCTGTAGCCAGGAAGAGAAAGTGATTATCTCACTATGGGGAGGAAGTGGTAGGAGATGGTCTCTTTCATTTCTAGCACCAGAGAGACTGAGGATTGAGGAAAGTCAAGTGGAGAAGAGGTGCTGGAACCATTGAGCAGCTGAATCTGGGCTCAGTCTGAGTGACTTTGGATAAAGCTAAAAGCTCATTAAATAGGCAGCTAGATGAAACAGTGAATAGAATGCAGGACATAGAATCAGGAAGACTCCTCTTTCAGAGTTCAAATTCAGCCTCAGACTAGCTAGGTGACCTGGAACAAGTTCCATGACTCCGTTTGCCTAGTTCTTCATCTGTAAAATGAGTTGGAGAAGGAAATGGGGAATCATTGCATTATCTTTGCCA